>NC_091304.1:8323023-8623023 GCF_038502225.1 Cherax quadricarinatus | reverse complement strand
GAAAATGCAAAGGTTTGCAACAAGACTAGTCCCAGAGCTAAGAGGTATGTCCTACGAGGAGAGGTTAAGGGAAATCAACCTGACGACACTGGAGGGCAGGAGAGATAGGGGGGACATGATAACGACATACAAAATACTGAGAGGAATTGACAAGGTGGACAAAGACAGGATGTTCCAGAGATTGGACACAGTAACAAGGGGACACAGTTGGAAGTTGAAGACACAGATGAATCACAGGGATGTTAGGAAGTATTTCTTCAGCCACAGAGTAGTCAGTAAGTGGAATAGTTTGGGAAGCGATGTAGTAGAGGCAGGATCCATACATAGCTTTAAGCAGAGGTATGATAAAGCTCACGGTTCAGGGAGAGTGACCTAGTAGCGATCAGTGAAGAGGCGGGGCCAGGAGCTCGGACTCGACCCCCGCAACCTCAACTAGGTGAGTACAACTAGGTGAGTACACACACACACACACACACACATTCATTTTTAAGAAATGAGACAGAAACGAGGCACTAAACTACAGTGCATGAGACGATTAAGAATCATCGTGGGCGGAAGTCAAGAGATGACAGAAGGTAGATTATGGGTTCAAGGGATCGGTCCCAAAGTTCTGATAGCTAAGGAAATTACAGTGGTAATTAACTATTTATAAATTAATGATCTGGTAAGTCGTAACGAATTGTAATTTATACAGACATGAATTCTGCTACAAACACATTACAATGCTGTTCATATGCGTTAACAAGTTATTTATAATATCCAATATTTTAGCTAGGTATGACTGAATTTAGGCAAGTTTAAGTGGTTAGGAGTTATTTACAACAGGCAGTCTGGGTAATTTTCTGTAACTTCTAGACCAAACTCTTACATTTCGCTCAAACTAAAATTAAAACAACATAAATATAGCATTAGAACTGGACAAGATTCCAATGCTCTATTTATTCATGTAAGAGATTTTAACCATCCAATTGATTTTCAAAAAGTTGAGAAAGTAGTATCAAGCAAGTCCATGGTCGACAGGAATATAATTGAATCTTGTTTCATTAAAAGCAGTTTTGACAATAATGAATATTTCCTTTGGTTTATATAAATTAGATCCATTTATAATTAATAGAATTTGGGAAGAATTTAATAATATATTGGAGAAATAATAATTTTTTAAATTTCTTATTTCTTGGGTAGAATAGTTTGTTGGTGGGTTGCATGAAGGACCTGTCTAGTTCGGCCGGCGGGCCTGTTGTCTCGCGTCAGGTGCTTCTTTGTTGTGGGATCTGATAGTGAGGTGTGGGCTACCCCTTTATATACCTTCCTTTGATGCTTTAATTTCATTGTTCCTTGATAATGTGAGTAGTCACGAAAGCGCTTGGAACTTCTCTATTCTTTCACAGTGGTTGTTTTGATTATATATATATATATATATATATATATATATATATATATATATATATATATAAATAATATATATATATATATATATATATATATAATTTCCATAGGTGAATTTTTGTCTTCCTTATAATAAATTTAATATTGTCTACATTTAATGTGAAGATACAAACTGGCCCTAGAGTGGTTTCTTTTTCTATTTAAATAATATAAATGCCCTTAGACTAGGCAGGTCGTTTATCCTTAGGAACCAGAACTTTTATTTACGTTACACAGTTACAAGGATAACATGGGGGCTTGTTCGGGATACTCAGGACTAATACGCGTCCGGTTTCAGAACAAATCCCAGAAACTGACATATATATGAAGAGTTTTTTTTTATACAA
Source organism: Cherax quadricarinatus (assembly GCF_038502225.1). NCBI lineage: Eukaryota > Metazoa > Arthropoda > Malacostraca > Decapoda > Parastacidae > Cherax > Cherax quadricarinatus. The sequence continues at coordinate 8,621,251 of NC_091304.1, read as the reverse complement.
TATTCACCAATACATTGCTTAATACTCCTAATCATTTTAATTGTGTCAGGCTTAATAAAAGGCTGCTTATTCTTATTCACAGCCAAGTTATTGACGTCAGTGCTGACTTTCTGGAGTCATACGCGCACATACCATGTCCTTTAAAAAGGTGTACGTATGTGGGAATAGTGTGTGATAAAATGTTTCACAGCATTTTGTAGAGATTATTTCATATAACTGTGTATTGTGAGATTCGCTGGTGTAAAAGACTGGGAAAAACCTTACTTGATCGCCCCAATGCAACTGAACCACAACTAGTTAAGATTAATAGTATTGTCACTACTATTAATGCCAACCTTCCAGATGTGTGCCACCCTCGCCAGTTCGAGTACGACAGTGTAGTGTGTGTCTGTGACGCCACCTACTGCGACCAGCCAGGCATTATCGAGTTCCCCTCTGAAGGCAGCTTCACTGTCGTCACCTCCAGCAAGGATGGCCTTAGGTTCAACGTAGAGACCTTGCCTGTTGCCTGCGATAAGAACTCCGGTGAGTGGTGAATGTTGGGCGTAAAATGCTTTTCGAGAGGCAAGGAATATAATTTTCGATGAGTGATAGGGTTAGCTCATTGCGTGTAAAGTTTAGCATATGCACGAGAATCGTTCATTAAGGTTGCATTTCACTCCACTGTAATTCCTAACAAAGATTAAAATGAATTCGAAGTATATACTGTACCTTTCGGCTTACAATCCATTCCTTGAAGATAAGAACAGATCGAAATGTTAAACTGCCAAATGTGTTTTTTCCTAAAATACATGTGTTGAATCAGTGACATTTAGAAAGCTATGTTTGTCGATATATGATCCGTCCAAACCTGTATCAACACTTGGTCTTCCCCAGATAGTGTAGTAGTTAAGCTGAATCGAGAGGACACCATCCAGACCATGCTAGGCTTTGGTGGTAGCTTTACCGACGCGACAGGCATCAATGTTCACAGTCTACCCACAGTGGCCCAGGACCACTTGCTCAGGTAAGGATGCGAGGTTGGTGGTCTCTGGTTGATCTCTGCAGGTAAGTCCCTGATGCTGGAGATTAAGCTGGTAGAAAGAAAGTTACGTTGGAGGGGGTTAGGTTAGACTAGGTTACTTAATGTTATTAACTTGTGTATATAAATAATTAAAGAGCAAACAGGCTTGTTTCGGTGGCTGCACGACCAGGGTGAGATATCCCATGTATCTCAACCCACATAAAAGGCATCTTAGCTTTACCTTAAACTCCTTAATAGTAAAGATATGAAGTTGAACACCCTCAACAGACTTAGAAGCTATAACTAAACCCTATCAGGAGGTACAGGAAATGGTGAGCTACAATTTAAAAAGGCCAAAGAGTTTTAAATGTATCCACCCAGGGAGTCTAGTTCTTGTATTATTTCAGTGCATGGGGCAATGACAGGCATTCATATTTGATCCAAGGAAGTCAGGCCCGCTACCAAGGACAAGGGATTAGGGGAGGCGTCGCTCTCCTGGAAACATTTTGGCCTCCCTGGGAATTTTCAGAAATAACAAGAACATACAGCAGGGCTAAACATACACGTGAACCTCTAAATAAGAGAATTAGTCGCCAGAATTTAAACTAGATGTTAGCACTGTCATGTCCAGCACTGGTAACAGACATGCCAAGTATTGATAAACAATTAGCCAAACTTCTCTCACCGCTTTTTGAGAGTACTGACAACACTAACTTACATAAGGTTGTTTGAAGCTACGCCGCCGAGAGTTTTGGTAGTTATCTGAGCCATTCAATGATGTTGGGAATAGGTTCAGTAACTTTGGTCATTGGGTACCTGCAAAAGCCAGTTGTTTCTAGAATCTGGATGAGGGATTGTCGAGTTATGAGCGAAATAAAGTCGAAAAGCACGAGGAAGAAAATCGGACAACTATTGAAAAGAATTCCTTCAGGGATATCTAATTTGCGCAAAAAGAAGACATAGCAAAGAGCCAATATGTGCCCTAGAAAACCTATTTCACAATAAACAAACTTTTTCAGGTGTGTATGTTGACGTATATGAGCGCTCTCAACTGCAGTATATGAGTGAGCATTTTCAACACAAGTTGTCAGTGACGAGTCAACATGTCAAGACATATCTGATCGAAAAGCAAACTTGTCTTTGAATCTCAGTGGGCGAATAATTTAAGTACAAATTTTCACAAAATAACGCAGATTTAAGCTGCATTTCAGGCACTGAGACATTACTGTACGATTTAAGGGAACAAAAATACAGGTAAACTGAAATATATTTTTTCTATTATATAATATGATGTTTTTCTGTATATGAGGCCTAGTTTACGCCTGTATATTTGCTTGACTATTGATATCTTGAAAAAAATATGAAAAACTAGGTTATGCTGAAGTTTGAAATCTAATTCTTTAATCAGATTAGATGCCCTGCAAATCCCAGATGCACTTTCCTAGAAATAAGTGTTCATTTATTTACTTCCACTACATTATTATTATTATAATCAAAAAGAAGCGCTAAGCCACAAGGACTATACAGCGCTGCAGGGCAGGAAGGAAGCGAGGGCATCAGGTGGTAAAAGGGAGATGGATGAGTAATAGGTTACGGATAACAGCGGGGTAGTGGATGGTGAAAGGGTAAAGGGCAGCAAGAGACTGAACTAGAAAGGGCTGAGGGGAGTGCGAAAAGTATCATCAGAGTTTGTGGAGTAAATCAGTCGTTGTCAAGAAGTCAATGAGAGAATCAGGATTAAAGGAGGGTCCATCTGCAAGAAGGGAAGGTAAAGAGAGAGTAGTAGAACGAAGACGACGTTAGAGGTAAATTCTGCGTGCTCGTTGATAGAAAGGGCAGTCTAACAGAATGTGGCTAATCGATACTGGAACTTGACACTGCTCACAGAGAGGAACAGGGTGCCTCTCCATGAGATACCCATGAGTAAGACGAGTGTGACCAGTGCGAAGGCGGGAGAGAGTGGTCTCCCAACCTCGGCACTGATGACAAGAAGACGGCCAGTAACCTATGCTCGGTTTAATAGAATGAAGTTTGTTACCGAGCAGAGTTGACCAACGTTGCTGCCAACGGGTGCGAAGGTGGGTAGCTATTGCAGCAAAATAGTCCAGAAATGGAACACCTCGATAGGAAATTGGTAGGTCATGTACTGCTGACCGCGCAGCAGTGTCTGCCTGTTCATTGCCCTGTACGTCGACATGACCAGGGACCCAACAAAAAACAATATCTTTATGTTTGGTAGAGATACGGCGTAGCCAAAGTTGGATACGGAGAACTAGGGGATGAGATGTATCAAATTTTCGTATAGCCTGTAGAGCACTAAGGGAGTCTGAGACTACTACAAATGATGACACAGGCATAGATGCGATACGAATAAGTGCTGTAAGAATGGCATACAGTTCAGCAGTAAAAATGCTAGCTGAAGATAGTAAATGTCCCCGTACGACGCTGTCCGGAAACACTGCTGCGAATCCGACGCCGTCTGAAGACTTAGAGCCATCTGTGTACACAGCGGTGGCATGAGAATGGGAGTGGAAGTGATCAAGAAAAAGAGAGTGGGAAGCCACCGTTGGCAGTTCAGCTTTCGAGCAAGGGAGTGAGAAAGAATAGACCCAAACAGCTGGAACTTCCCAGGGGGGTAGGGAAAAGTGAGATGCTACATGAACATATAAAGGTGGTAACTGAAGGGAAGACAAGAGTGAATGTAGGCGAAGAGAAAAGGGACGGAGCAAACAGGGGCGGCGAACGAATAAACAATGTCTACTAATATCGGTGACCATTCTATAAATGGAAGGATTGTGTAGATCGTGAGAGCGTACATAGTAGCGAAGGCAATGGGCATCACGGCGATCAGACAAGGATGGAACATTCGCTTCTGTATAGAGGCTCTCAACAGGGTAAGAGCGAAAAGCACCAAGGCACAAACGTAATCCTTGGTGATGGATAGAGTTAAGGCTAGAGAGAGTAGCAGGAGAGGCCACGGAATAAATCTGGTCACCATAATCGAGTTTCGATAAAACGAGGGCTGAATGTAGGCGAAGCAGAGTTCGACGATCAGCTCCCCAGGAAAGATGAGCAAGGGTTTTAAGAAGGTTTAGCCAGCTGTGACAAGTTGCCTTCAGAGAGGCAATGTGAGGTTTCCAGGATAACCGACGGTCAAAGAGAAGGCCTAGAAACCTGACTGTATCACGTTCGGGGATACGGGAGCCATAGAGATACAAAGGATGATCGGAGATAACAGAGCGTCTAGTGAAAGTAATTTGGTGAGTTTTGGTACTTGAAAATTTAAACCCATGCGTGGTGGCCCAAGTGGAAACACGGTCGACCGCATGCTGGAGAGAAACTGCAATAAGATGACAGTCAGCGCCTGCACAAGCAATAGCGAAGTCATCAACATAGAGTGATGACCAAATATTGGGTGGAAGAACAGAGGCCAAATCATTTATAGCAAGGAGAAACAGTGTTGTGCTTAGAACACATCCCTGAGGGACACCTTCAGCTTGGACGAAGTCCGGGGAAAGAACATTATTGACTGGAACACGGAAATGTCTGTCAGTTAAAAAGTTCTTAAGGAAGGATGGTAGATTGCCTCGGAGGCCTAAGGAATGGGCCTGGGCCAAAATATTATACCTCCAAGTTGTGTCATATGCCTTCTCAAGGTCAAAAAATATGGCAATAACCGAGTGATTATTCGCAAAGGCATTACGAACATACGTATCCAAGCGTAGTAAGGGGTCTATGGTAGAACGACCCTTACGAAAGCCATATTGACTAGCGGAGAGACTGTTGTGAGTCTCCAAATACCACATTAAACGTCGATTTACGAGACGTTCCATCACTTTGCAAACTGCACTAGTAAGAGCGATGGGGCGATAGTGGGAGGCATCATGTCCTGTAGTACCCGGTTTGCGGAAAGGGAGAACAATGGCAGATTTCCACAACTGGGGAAGAACTCCTTGTGCCCAAATAAGATTGAAGAGGTGTAAGAGGTGTAAGAGGACTACAAGGGCTGACCGATGTAAATGTTGTAACATACGAATATGAATGTCGTCAGGCCAAGCTGCCGATGATCGGCAAGCTGAGAGCGTTGCCTCCAGTTCTTGAAGTGTAAAAGGCACATTATACTGTTCTTCTCTGAGAGAAGAAAAGTCCAAGGGTACTAACTCTCTGGCAGACTTTGAGGAAAGAAATGAGGGGCATAGATGGAGCCCTCGGGAAATACGGACCAGATGTGTGCCAAGTTCAATGGCAACGTCGAGAGGGCTTGCTACATCAACACCAGCAACCTGTAGAACAGGAGCCGGGTCAGGAGAGTATTTACCACTCAATTTCCTCAGTTTTTTCTAGACTGCACTCATAGAAGAAGCAGAGGTGATGGTGGAAACATAGTCTCGCCAACAAGTGCGTTTAGCTTCACGGATGACACGGCGAGCGATCGCACGCTTCTGCTTAAAATCAAGAAGTCTCTCAGCGGTTCTGTTGTACCTGTACCTGCCCCATGCAGCACGTTTCAAACGTACTGCACGAGCACAAGCAGGAGACCACCAAGGCACGCACTTCTGAGAATGCCTGCCTGAGGTTTGGGGTATAGAATGAGAAGCTGCGGTATAAACTGACGTCGAGAAGATGTGTAGGAGCTCATCAATGGAGGATGAAGAAGGAACCTCACTAAAAGCAGTGAGGTGTGAGTAAAGATCCCAATTTGCCCGATCAAATTGCCAGCGAGGGCTACGGAAAGGTGGTGAATAGGAAGGAGAAGTAAGAATGATCGGAAAATGATCGCTGTCATGTAAGTCTGGTAGAACAGACCAGGTGAAGTCTAGTGCAGTGGAGGAAGAGCAGACTGATAGATCGATGCAAGAGAGAGTATGAGTACGAGGATCAAAATGGGTGGGAGTACCCGTATTTAAAACATGGAGGGGGTGAGAGGCGAGAAAAGCCTCCAACTGAATGCCACGTGAGTCACAATGAGACCCCCCAGAGGAAATGGTGGACATTAAAATCACCAAGTAACAGAAGTGGTGGTGGTAAGGATGAAACAAGAAAGGCAAAGTCTGGGATAGAAAATGCTCAAGAAGGAGAGAGATATAAAGAACATATTGTAAACCACTTATTCAAGTGGATACAGGCTGCAGTGTAATGCAGCGAGGTATGGACAAATAGTTGACAGTACGGAATATCATTGCGTAGAAGAAGGGCACTTTCATTAAAGGTCCCATCTGAGAAAGGATCCGAAGAATACAATAAATTATAGCCTGAGATAGGTTGGAAAACAGCCGAGTGTAATTTTGGTTCTTGTAAGCAAGCACCAACGGGGGAAAACCTGGAAAGCAACATCTGAAGCTCACCCCGATTACCCCTGAGGCCATTAAAATGGTATAAAATACCGACAGGTTGTTAGGTAAGACACATATGCAACAGTTAGGTATCTTTATTATGAAACGTTTCGCCTACACAGTAGGCTTCTTCAGTAAAGTACAGAAAAGTTGATAGAAGCAGAAGATACTTGAAGACGATGTAATCAGTCCATCACCCTTAAAGTTTTGAGGTGGTCAGTCCCTCAGTCTGGAGAAGAGCATTGTTCCAAGGTATGAAACAATATGGAGATGAAGTGACAGGATGGAGCTTTTTATAGCGCCAAGAGGTGAGACGTAGGCCACTAGGAGAGGTAAGAACTCAGATGCTGAGAGGTCAGGTCCCTCTCAAATCCAGCCGCTCTCACTAGTGGAAGTTGTCGAAGTTGATTGCAGGTCTGTACCAAGATACCCTTGTGTTGCAGTGTCTGACAGATTGAACATTAAAATGGTATAAAATACCGACAGGTTGTTAGGTAAGACACATATGCAACAGTTAGGTATCTTTATTATGAAACGTTTCGCCTACACAGTAGGCTTCTTCAGTAAAGTACAGAAAAGTTGATAGAAGCAGAAGATACTTGAAGACGATGTAATCAGTCCATCACCCTTAAAGTTTTGAGGTGGTCAGTCCCTCAGTCTGGAGAAGAGCATTGTTCCAAGGTATGAAACAATATGGAGATGAAGTGACAGGATGGAGCTTTTTATAGCGCCAAGAGGTGAGACGTAGGCCACTAGGAGAGGTAAGAACTCAGATGCTGAGAGGTCAGGTCTCTCTCAAATCCAGCCGCTCTCACTAGTGGAAGTTGTCGAAGTTGATTGCAGGTCTGTACCAAGATACCCTTGTGTTGCAGTGTCTGACAGATTGAACATTAAAATGGTATAAAATACCGACAGGTTGTTAGGTAAGACACATATGCAACAGTTAGGTATCTTTATTATGAAACGTTTCGCCTACACAGTAGGCTTCTTCAGTAAAGTACAGAAAAGTTGATAGAAGCAGAAGATACTTGAAGACGATGTAATCAGTCCATCACCCTTAAAGTTTTGAGGTGGTCAGTCCCTCAGTCTGGAGAAGAGCATTGTTCCAAGGTATGAAACAATATGGAGATGAAGTGACAGGATGGAGCTTTTTATAGCGCCAAGAGGTGAGACGTAGGCCACTAGGAGAGGTAAGAACTCAGATGCTGAGAGGTCAGGTCCCTCTCAAATCCAGCCGCTCTCACTAGTGGAAGTTGTCGAAGTTGATTGCAGGTCTGTACCAAGATACCCTTGTGTTGCAGTGTCTGACAGATTGAACATTAAAATGGTATAAAATACCGACAGGTTGTTAGGTAAGACACATATGCAACAGTTAGGGACCTGACCTCTCAGCATCTGAGTTCTTACCTCTCCTAGTGGCCTACGTCTCACCTCTTGGCGCTATAAAAAGCTCCATCCTGTCACTTCATCTCCATATTGTTTCATACCTTGGAACAATGCTCTTCTCCAGACCACCTCAAAACTTTAAGGGTGATGGACTGATTACATCGTCTTCAAGTATCTTCTGCTTCTATCAACTTTTCTCTACTTTACTGAAGAAGCCTACTGTGTAGGCGAAACGTTTCATAATAAAGATACCTAACTGTTGCATATGTGTCTTACCTAACAACCTGTCGGTATTTTATACCATTTTAATGTTCAATCTGTCAGACACTGCAACACAAGGGTATCTTGGTACAGACCTGCAATCAACTTCGACAACTTCCACTAGTGAGAGCGGCTGGATTTGAGAGGGACCTGACCTCTCAGCATCTGAGTTCTTACCTCTCCTAGTGGCCTACGTCTCACCTCTTGGCGCTATAAAAAGCTCCATCCTGTCACTTCATCTCCATATTGTTTCATACCTTGGAACAATGCTCTTCTCCAGACTGAGGGACTGACCACCTCAAAACTTTAAGGGTGATGGACTGATTACATCGTCTTCAAGTATCTTCTGCTTCTATCAACTTTTCTGTACTTTACTGAAGAAGCCTACTGTGTAGGCGAAACGTTTCATAATAAAGATACCTAACTGTTGCATATGTGTCTTACCTAACAACCTGTCGGTATTTTATACCATTTTAATGTTCAATCTGTCAGACACTGCAACACAAGGGTATCTTGGTACAGACCTGCAATCAACTTCGACAACTTCCACTAGTGAGAGCGGCTGGATTTGAGAGGGACCTGACCTCTCAGCATCTGAGTTCTTACCTCTCCTAGTGGCCTACGTCTCACCTCTTGGCGCTATAAAAAGCTCCATCCTGTCACTTCATCTCCATATTGCTTCATACCTTGGAACAATGCTCTTCTCCAGACTGAGGGACTGATCACCTCAAAACTTTAAGGGTGATGGACTGATTACATCGTCTTCAAGTATCTTCTGCTTCTATCAACTTTTCTGTACTTTACTGAAGAAGCCTATACCCCTGAGGCCGCGGATATTCCACTGTAAATAGGCCATGATTGGCGATGAAGAAAATATCAGGAATCTGTAGGTAAGGGCACCTATGGACTAGAGGGGTTAGAAAAGTCAACATGTGGTGGCATTGGAAGACGTTCAAGTAGCGAAGGAACGGAGCGTTGCGAAGAATGGGGTTGTGAAGATGGAGGAGAGGGAAGAGAAGGAACAGGAAGTGAATCAGTGTCCATTGAAGGTTTAGTCTCTGCAATATATTCTGAAATGGCTTCAAGTGTTTCTGAATTCAAAGATGTATGGGAGACCATATTGGAGATAGAAGGAGGAGGGTGAGTAAAGATTGGAACAGTAATGGACTGTACCAAAGTAGAGGGGGAGGGAAGACTGTAAGGGACTGGAGATGAAGTGTGGGGGGGGACAGAAGAGGCAGAAACCTGGGAGGTGACAGAAGAGGGAGAAACTTGGGAGGGGACGGGGGTGGAAGGCATAGTACGAGGAGGAGGGTGAATCTCCACACTTGTAATAGAGCCAGAGAGAGGGGAAGAACTAGGTACAGAGACTGGAAAGGTAAAGTGTGGAGGTGGAAGAAGGGAAGGAAGGGGCAAAGAAGATTTGAGCAATGTGGATTTTTTGGACTTCTGAGTAGAGGGGCAATTGGTATTAGGTGTCGTACGAGGTCTTGTCGATACTGGGGCTTGTGAGGAAGGACGCGAAGATGTGAGAACAGACTGAGTTGTAGTCGGGACGTCAGAGCCAAGGACAGCAAAAGGATTAGATGCCGTAGTGGCTATGGGAGGGGTAACAACAGAGGAGGCTGCAGAAGATGGGACCCCAGAAGTGGGGGGATGTTTGGAAACACGAGAATAAGAAACACGGGGTAGTCTCCCTTGGAGGCGGAGATGAGTAACTGCCATAGCATAAGGGAGACCTTCTGCCTCTTTGAGGGAACGGATTTCACATTCATTTAAGTAGACCTGGCAACGGTGGGAGTACGAAGGGTGAGCTTCATTACAATTAAGGCAAGATGGAGGTTGACTGCAAGATGTATTAGAATGGTCGTCGGCACCACAGACTGGGCATTCGGCCATAGATCTGCAATATTTCGCTGGGTGACCAAAACGCCAGCAATTTCTACATTGTTGCGGTATAGGTATCACCTTTCGAACTTGTAACCGATGTCCCACGACATATACAGAGGACGGGAGTTCTCGGCTGTCAAAAGTTAAACGAGCCACATTGCAAGGGTAATGTCTCCGTCCCCGGGCAGGAAGGACATAAGAGTCTACTTTGAGGATTGGGAGATCCTAGAGTTCCAGCTGTTCAAAAATGTCATTGCCACATGACTGGAAATTCTGTTGGACTATGGTATGGGGCAGAATGACAGTACCACTACAAGAATTGAGAGAAAGATGTTTTTCAATAGTGATAGGAGTAGTATCGATATTCGAAAGGAGAGAAAGATCATGAGCTTGGGTAGCATTCTGGACAGTGACGATGTGCATACCGCTCTTGAGAGCATGAAATGAAATATCTCTACCAACATGATGCAGGAGCGCTTTGCCAATACTATGGTCAGAAAGGTAGGCAGAAGAAGAAGTCGGTCTTAAAGTAAAGAATTTAGTCCATTGTGTAGTCCGAAACTGAGGGTGGAGAGGGAGTGCTTGACGTGTTGGTCTTTTCCGAGTAGAACGGGAAGGTAACGAAGGAGCATCATCAGGAGATTGACGTTGGAGTTTAGGAGTAGGGCCGGAGTTGGTCCGGCGTGAAATTGGCGGGCGATTCGAAAATTGCCGTACCATAGAGGGAGAAGCCGGAAGCATAGTCAAAGGAGAGCGGAGTTCAGACAAATCGAAGGAGTCAGTCGAAGCCCCGGTACCTGAAGCGGGTGAGGAAACAGCACCAGCAAGAGGTACAGGGGCATCAGGAGTGTCTGAAGAGTGGTCTAAACACAAGGCAGGGTCAGAATGGGGTGCAGTATCAAGAAGGGGCCCGGGGGTGGTGGGTTCATGGACTAGGGCTGCCATGGTTAGGTTACTCCTTTGCTTTTTGTTTTTAAGAAAAAAAAAGAAAGAAAAGAAAATAAAAATAAAAAAAAGAATAAAAAAAGGGGAGAGCGGGGAGGAATAGTTCCCAGGAGGAATGACAGGGCCGGAAATCTCCCTCCGCGCCCAAGAGGACCTCAACACCGCTAGTAGCGCAGATGCAGCATGGAACCCGTGCCATACCCTACCCTTCATGCCAGTAAACCAGCAATCCGGGATAGCAACCTCACATCTGCCAAGCTACCTCGGTGGACAAAAGAGAGGGCGGCCGGATATCTGCCACAAAGCATACCTCCTTCGGCCACCACCCCCGGAATCCGAAAGGTGGCTTCCAGAGATACACCCGTCGCCCGAAAGACACCCAAAGCTACTCCAGGATACCGGAGAGGGATCGGGACATCCCCAGGCAATCCAGATTCCACGGCAAACTACGCCATCGCCAAGAACCTCAATGGAATGGGATGGACCCCGGTGTCCTTTCCCCTACCTTGGAACTAGCGCGCCTGTGGGAGAAATCCCAAAGGACAAAAAGAGGAAGGGCAAAAGGGAGGGGTGAGGAGGAGGAGGAGGAATGAAAAAAGGGGAGGATGGGATAGGGGAGGGGAGAATGGGGGGTAATTAGGTTCGGTCTGAGGAAGAAGACCGACAGGGCTAATTCCTCAGACCAAGAGCCTCTTCACCACGCCAAGGAGCCCCCCTTGAAGAGGTCTCAAGCAATAAATAACACCAGGTGACAAGCTGGAAAAGGCCAGATGCAGGATGTCATCTAAATGGGCATCAATAACTCGGTTTCTCAATTTACTCAATGTATTTAATTTTTCAAAAATACTTGCTCTCCCAACATTGACGTCACACTGAAAACGGGAGTTGTAGAATATCTGAACTAATAAAACTAACAAATATTAATGTTAAAATATATTAGTACTCTAAATGCTTTTATTTCTTTTATTTCTTTATTTTAAAATTTTAAGCACATATGTTGGCTCATGTATGGGCTAGTAACACCACTGATACAAAAAAAAAAAATATATAGTACGAGACAGTGGCTCTCCGCCACAGTTGATCGTAGTTTTGCCAAGCTTCACTGTCTGTGCTTGTTCTGTAATTCAAGATGGTGGAAGTCCTTAAAAAAAAAAAAAAAAAATGGCCTGTGGGCCGGGTTGATATATTTCCTCTTAGGTACTGCGGGCCGGAGTATTTCGAGTTATGGGCCAGATCCAGCCCACGGGCCGCAGGTTGCCGAACCCTGCTCTCCACCGTAAACCAGGCTGCCCAACTTTTGAGGCATTTGTGGCCGAGTGGTGCAGAGCATCGCTTTGGGAATCTTTCCAGTCTCCCTGTAGTGGGTTTGCATCCTGCTGACTGCGATCTTTCTCTGTATATACCCACCTGTTTCTGCGTGGTGCACTGATATAAAAATCGCTTGTGAGGCCAGAATATACAGAATGAAATAGCTTGAAACCATACTTGAGGCCCACTGATGTGCCCGGGCTGGGAAGAAACAGCTTGTAAACCAGGTTGCCCAGCTTTTGAGGCATTTGTGGCAGAGTGGTCTAGAACATCACTTGGGTAACCTTGCCAGTCTCTCTGCAGATTGTACTCTCTCTCTCATTATATATATATATATATATATATATATATATATATATATATATATATATATATATATATATATATATATTTGTATATATATATATTATCTGTATATATATATATATATATTTTCTCTATATATATATATATATATATATATATATATATATATATATATATATATATATATATATATATATATATATATATATATATATATATGTCGTGCCGAATAGGCAGAACTTGCGATCTTGGCTTAAATAGCAACATTCATCTTGCCATATAGGACAAGTGAAAATTTGTGTATGCAATAATTTCGCCAAAATCATTCTGAACCCAACGAAAAAATATATTTCATTGTGTTTGTTTAGTATTAAATTACTGTAAACAAATCTAAATTGTATTTAGTTGCGTTAGGCTAAAATAAACTGCTCTTGTTATAATAAGGTTAGGTAAGTTTTCTAAGATTCTTTTGGGGCAAAATTAAAATTTTTTACATTAACATTAATGAAAAATATATATCTTCAAGCGTATAAAAGAAAATTTCAGAAAGGACTTAATATTAAACGAGTTCTTGTTAATTGACCAGTTTTACATATTCGGCACGACATATATATATATATATATATATATATATATATATATATATATATATATATATATATATATATATATATATATATATATATATATATATATATATATAGTCACTGGCCTTCTCCCACTGATGTCAGGTGGTGACCTTAAAACAAGAAACCTTTTCACTATCACTCACTTTATCAGTCTTCAGGTTTCCCTGAATCCCTTTATCAATATTACCTCACATATATACGTATATGTACCTAAAGGTGTATGCCTCTCAATGTATATTTAGTTTAATCTCTTAATGATTAAAATATTCTTGAGTAATTTGCAGGTGAAAATGTAGCCTTATATGTTGGTCTTGTAGTTGATAAGCTTTAAACGTAACATACCAACCCGTTTGTGTTAGGTAAATATCCCCTGCAGTAACAACAACGTGGGAAATTGGGAAGGTGAAGCAGGTGTCAGCTGCGCTGTGACTGTGATATATATACAACGAGAAACCAATGGGTAGCGACACTTCAGCAAGAGGGTAAGCAACCCTTCAAGACAGCCATGAGGTCTCTGATACTCGTGTTGGCTCTGCTGGGCTGCGCCCATGCTCAAGGTAACCGCCAGTCCACATGCGTGTGTGTGTGTACTCACCTATTTGTACTCACCTATTTGTGGTTGCAGGGGTCGAGTCATAGCTCCTGGCCCCGCCTCTTCACTGATTGCTACTAGGTCCTCTCTCTCCCTGCTCCATGAGCTTTATCATACCTCGCCTTAAAACTATGTATGGTTCCCGCCTCCACTGCTTCACTTTCTAGGCTATTCCACGGCTTGACTACTCTATGACTGAAGAAATACTTTCTAACATCCCTTTGATTCATCTGAGTCTTCAACTTCCAATTGTGACCTCTTGTGTCTGTGTCCCATCTCTGGAACATCCCGTCTTTGTCCACCTCGTCTATTCCGCGCAGTATTTTACATGTCGTTATCATGTCTCCCCTGACCCTCCTGGCCTCCAGTGTCGTCAGGCCGATTTCCCTCAACCTTTCTTCGTAGGACAATCCCCGTAGCTCTGGGACTAGTCTTGTTGCAAACCTTTGCACTTTCTCTAATTTCTTGACGTGCTTGACCAGGTGTGGATTCCAAACTGGTGCTGCATACTCCAGTATGGGCCTGACGTAAATGGTATACAGAGTCTTGAACGAATCCTTACTGAGGTATCGGAACGCTATCCGTAGGTTTGCCAGGCGCCCGTATGCTGCAGCAGTTATCTGATTGATGTGCGCCTCAGGAGATATGCTCGGTGTTATACTCACCCCCAGATCTTTTTCTTTGAGTGAGGTTTGCAGACTTTGGCCATCTAAACTATATTGTGTCTGCGGTCTTCTTTGCCCTTCCCCAATCTTCATGACTTTGCATTTGGCAGGGTTAAACTCAAGGAGCCAGTTGCTGGACCAGGCTTGTAGCCTGTCCAGGTCTCTTTGTAGTCCTGCCTGATGCTAATCCGATTTGATTCTTCTCATTAACTTCACATCATCTGCAAACAAGGACACTTCTGAGTCTATCCCTTCCGTTATGTCATTCACATATAACAAGAACAGCACAGGTCCTAGGACTGACCCCTGTGGAACCCCGCTTGTCACAGGCGCCCACTCTGACACCTCGTCACGTACCATGGCTCGTTGTTGCCTCCCTGTCAGGTATTCTCTGATCCATTGCAGTGCCTTTCCTGTTATGTGTGCCTGATCCTCTAGCTTTTGCAGTAACCTCTTGTGAGGAACTGTGTCGAAGGCCTTCTTGCAGTTCAAAAATATGCAGTCGATCCACCCCTCTCTCTCTTGTCTTACTTCTGTCACCTTGTCATAAAACTCTAGTAGGTTTGTGACACAGGATTTTCCCTCCCTGAAACCATGCTGGTTGTCAACTATACACTTGTTTCTTTCCAGGTGCTCCACCACTCTCCTCCTGATGATCTTCTCCATGACCTTGCATACTATACACGTTAGTGATACAGGTCTGTAGTTTAGTGCCTCATGCCTGTCTCCCTTTTTAAAAATTGGGACTACATTTGCCATCTTCCATACCTCGGGGAGTTGCCCAGTTTCAAATGTGTTGAAGATCTTTGTTAATGGTACACACAATATCTCTGCTCCCTCTTTAAGGACCCATGGAGAGATGTTGTCTGGTCCCACCGCCTTTGAGGTGTCAAGTTCGCATAGCAGCTTCTTCACCTCCTCCTTGGTTATATATACCTCATCCAGCACTTGCTGGTGCACCTCCCTGCTCTGATTTCCTGGAGTCCTACTGGTTTCCACTGTAAATACTTCTTTAAATCTCATGTTGAGCTCCTGACATACCTCCCGGTCGTTTCTTGTGAATTCCCCATCACCCTTCCTCAGTCTGATTACCTGGTCCTTGACTGTTGTTTTCCTCCTGATGTGGCTGTACAACAGCTTTGGGTCAGTCTTGACTTTCGATGCTATGTCATTTTCGTATTGCCGCTGAGCCTCCCTTCTTATCTGTGCATAATCGTTTCTGGCTCTTCGGCTAATCTTTATTTTCCTGAGTTCTCTGTCTTCTGTACCTTTTCCATTCTCTAGTACACCTAGTTTTTGTCTCCCTACACCTTTGGGTGAACCAAGGACTCGTTCTGTTCTTCCCATTATTTCTGTTTCCCTTGGGAACAAACCTTTCCTCTGCCTCCTTGCATTTTGTTGCGACATAGTCCATCATTTCTTGTACTGGTTTTCCTGTCAGTTCCCTCTCCCACTGAATGTCTTGAAAGAAGTTCCTCAAGCCTGAGTAGTTTCCCCTTTTGTAGTTTGGTTTTTCCCACCCTATTCCTGCTGCTCTCTCCACTTGGAGCTCAACTATGTAGTCGAAGCACAGAACCACATGATCACTAGTTCCCAGGGGCCTTTCATACACGATATCCTCGACGTCAGAACTACTCAAGGTGAATACAAGGTCCAGTCTTGCTGGTTCATCCTCTCCTCTCTCTGTGGTAGTGTCTCTAACATGTTGATGTATGAGGTTTTCCAGTACCACATCCATCATCTTGGCTCTCCATGTTTTGGGACCCCCATGGGGCTCCAGGTTTTCCCAGTCAATCTCCTTGTGATTGAAATCACCCATAACTAGTAACTTTGCTCCCCCCATGTGTGCTCTCCTGGCCACCTCGGCTAGTGTGTCGACCATTGCTCTGTTGCTCTCATCGTATTCTTCTCTTGGCCTCCTGCAGTTCTGTGGTGGGTTGTACATTACTGCAATTATCACCTTTTGTCCCTTGGACTGGATTGTTCCTACTAAGTAGTCCCTTTCGCCCATGCCATCCATTCCTTCCATTTTCTCAACCCCCCACTGGTTTTTAATGAGTAGTGCAACTCCTCCTCCCCCTCTCCTCTCTCTGTCTTTCCTGAGGATTTGATATCCGGATGGAAAGATTGAATCTGTTATTATTCTGGTGAGTTTTGTTTCTGTGAGTGCTATTATGTCTGGGGATGTCTCCCTGATTCTTTCGTGCCACTCCTCATACTTATTTGTTATTCCATCTGCATTTGTATACCACACCTTCAACTTCTTTTCCAAGATTGTGGTCTGGGAGGTGTATTGGGGTTGGGGAAGTGGGAGACCTGATAAGGAACTATGGGTGGTTGCTGTGGGGGTGGAGTTTGTAATGCAGTGGGTGGGGACATTGGATGTGGCATGGGTGTTTTGTTTTAGAGTGTTTGGTTGCACTGGGGTTGACCTGGTTGGGAGGCTTCTATAGGAAGTTGTGAGGGAGGCTGTATTTGATCTTCCTGTGCCTGGGATCTCCTGTCTGTCTTCTCCATCCCCTCTCTTTCCTCCTTTCGCCTTTGTACCATCTCTCTCAGTTTCTGCCTTTCTGCTTGTGTTCTGTCGCAGTCGAGATACACCTTCCTGTATGCTGGCATGTCCCTTAATCGTGCTTTCTCCTGCAGGATCCTGTTCCGAGTCGATTCTGCCTTGAAGGTCACTTTCACTGGCCGGGTTCTTTTTTTTACAAAGCCCCCTATTCTCCGAAAAATTTCCAGCTGGGTCATGTCGTTTTCTCCTATTGCTTTCATGATGCTTTCAATTGCTTTTTTTCCCTTGTTTTATTGCTTCATATGTTTCCCCTTCAACTTCCTGGAGCCCATACACAAAGACTGACCTCACCCTTTCATTCTCCCACTGCATATCCCTGTGTATCCCCTCATTCAATTTGATTTCCTCCATTGCAGCTTTCCTTTCTTCAGTTTCACTAGCTAATGTACTTGGGCTCAGTGGCCTGTCATTTTCCCTTCTCGGCTTTCCCTGGGCTCTGCTGTGGTCTGTTAGGGCCTCCACATATAGCTGTGTGTGTGTGTGTGTGTGTGTGTGTGTGGCTCACAAGCGTGTTGTTTCTAACATATTAAGATATTACGGTGTGACCCTAGTTACAAGACGTTAGTATCTAAAATTCTGTAAAAAATGAAATGATTGTAATGTACTTTATTACTGGCGTATAACTGCTTGCAAATATAAGATAGCTAAGTTTAAAGTAAAGCAAGCTATCCTAAGATAACTAATAATTAATTTCGTGGGTTGCTTACATTGTTCAGAACATTAGAGAACGAATGGTGAATTTTGAGAACGAAAGAACACTGTAGCAAGCCTTCTGGCTCGTGCTTGGCAAGTCCAATTCACACCCACCCATACCCATTTATGTCCCCACTCAACCTATATTTTAAGCTACCTTAAGTTCTTGCCTTAGTGATGCTACCTGTTAGTTTGTTACACTCAACTACAACTTCATTTTCAATCCAGTATTACCTTATATCCATACTAAATCCGAATTTCTCCAACTCAAAGCCATTGCTGAGTGTCTCGTCTTGATTAAATATTTTCAACATGATACTGATATTGCCTTTATTCCTATTTTCCAGTCAATCTCCCTTA
Organism: Cherax quadricarinatus; assembly: GCF_038502225.1. Taxonomy (NCBI): domain Eukaryota; kingdom Metazoa; phylum Arthropoda; class Malacostraca; order Decapoda; family Parastacidae; genus Cherax; species Cherax quadricarinatus. The sequence goes on along the minus strand of NC_091304.1, from coordinate 8,603,308 downwards.
ATTCTGCGACTTTCCAAAGAGTGCAAGTGCAATGCCGTCAGCTTATTTTCGTGGGAAAGATTTCTACTGAGTATTCGTGTGTTTGTATGTATAGGGACTGGGAGTTTTGCTATCGGACAAGATGTTTCGTAACATTTTATAGAGATTATTTCATACATTTGTGAAATACTCTGGTGTAATAGACCGGGAAACCCCCATTTGATTGCCCTAATGCAATCGAACCATAGCTGCTTAAGATTAATAGTTTTATCGCCTCCTTTCCAGATGAGTGCCACCCTCGCCAGTTTGAGTACGACAGTGTAGTGTGCGTCTGTGACTCCACTTACTGCGACCAGCCAGGCATTATTGAGTTCCCTGCTGAAGGCAGCTACACCGCCGTCACCTCCAGCAGGGATGGCCTTCGGTTCAACGTGGAGACCTTGCCTGTCTCTAGCGAAGAGGACCCCGGTGAGTGGCTTTTCGAGAAAACAATTTTAAGTGAGTGATTGGGTTAGTGTGTTGGGTTTAAAATCTGTAGACTGCACGAGGATCATTAGTTAGGCCCTATTTCACTTGTTCAATTTACTACAAACCTTAAATGGGGACTAAAATCCGAAGTATATGCATTGAGAGATATAAACCTTTTAGTGCAAACGCACAGGTACATTATACACTTCTAGGTGCATACACGCAGATGCAGTATGCACTTCTCAGTGTACTGACACTTGATACCTAAACCTCTCGGTGTATATACACTAAGATATATAAATGTCCATTATGAGAGTTCCAGATAATAGATAACTACAGTTAGCAGTTCCCTTATTTTCGCTGGCCAAGACTATCAATCCATTTCTCAAAGAGGACGAGAATGAATTGTAATCTGCCAAATTAAAAAGTGAACATTTAGAAAGTCGTTTTTACTGAAGTATGATTCATTTGCAGCTATATCAACGCCTTTGTGTCTCCAGGTGCCGTAGAGGTTACGCTGGATCGAGGAAACACCATCCAGACCATGATAGGCTTTGGTGGCGCCTTCACTGACGCTACAGGCATCAACGTTAACAGTCTACCCACAGAGGCCCAGGACCTCTTGCTCAGGTAAACGTTAAGTGTTTTAGTCTGTATGGTTGACTTTGTAGGTAAGCCCAGGGAACTATAAGAGTTAGTAGAAACAGAGTTACGCTGGAGGGGGTTAGATTAAGTTACTTAAATGTTAATAACTTAACATTTAGACTTCTATCGGTTATGTATATTGGCAAATATTATCCTACTCAGCCTGAAACTGTATTTGCATTAGAGACAATAGTGTTTAAAGTTTCAAATCGAAATAATTCTAAAAGTCACCTTACGTATCCACTTTCGAGGGATACTTAATAAATAAATAATAAAATAATAGAGAAAGGTAATAGCGTCGGGGTACATATAATTTACTAGCGTGACCAGATTCGTTGGATCCCAAACGCTCGTTCGTACGTTAACGTAGGCTGCCACCAGGTTAGGCATGTTAAATGGTGTAGAATAACAAACTTCAGAGAAAGTGGATAACACACAGACACAAAGAAAAGTGATCATTTACTCAAGTGTCACCCTGCTTCACTCAAGTGTCACCCTGCTTCACTCAAGTGTCACCCTGTTTCGACCAAATGGGTGGTTAATTTCTAGTTGACTTAATACACACATCATTCATATATTTTTTTCCACAAAACTGTACGATAAGTTCAATTCTTATGTTTTCTCAGGTCACATCTACAATATGTTGTAATTTCAAATTGAAAAATAGACTGTAAAAGGGTATAAAATATGATCATTTTATAATTAAACTTCGAAAAAGTTTGTATTGTAAATGAACTTTAGAATATATCCCGTTGTTTGCTCAGATTTAGAAAAATCCAAATTATTTACGTATGTAGGTCCTACTTCGCTCCTGAGGGGATCGGATACAACTTGTGTCGCATTCCTATTGCTGGCTGCGACTGCTCCACCAGACCATACTCCTACGACGACGTTGAAGGAGACGTGGAACTAGAGTACTGGAGCTTAACCGAGGAAGATTACCAGTACAAAGTAAGGAGATTAATGTTATCATTATTGTAAAGTGACAAACGTGTATTGGTCATTCAGGGCAACGAATAGTGGACGCTCGATCATCCGTCCGCTCATCACGATTCGGAAATACTAACTTCCTACCTTCAGGTTATCAAGTATCATTGCTGATAGAAAAAAAATGAAGAGTTGAAAGTATTAACTGACAATAAAGTAAACCGAAATACGGATTTTGCCCACAGATTCCCCTTATCTTGCAAGCCCAAGAACTGTCGTCGCAGGAAATAAAGTTCTTTGGGTCGCCCTGGTCACCCCCGTCTTGGATGAAGACCAACGGCATGTTCAACGGGTCAGGAGAGTTGTTGAAGGAAATGTGGCAGCCTTGGTCTGAGTATTTTGTTAAGTGAGTAACAAGTGAGCCTGGCTGAGACTAATGAGAAGTGAAAGAGATGTAAAATAGGGCGAACGTGCCTCTGAATATATATATATATATATATATATATATATATATATCTATATATATATATATATATATATATATATATATATATATATATATATATATATATATATAAGTAGTGAACTTTTCTACAGGGGCAGGAATTCCGGAAAAGGCCTTCTACAGGGGGAGGAACTTCCGGTTTAGGCTTTTTCCTGGGCGAGGAACTTCCGGTTTGGGCCTTCCACTGAGCGAGGTATCCGGTCTAGGACCAGCAGCTGGAGGGTCACCTTTTCACACCTAGGTGTTACTTCCGGTTTTGACCATGACCTCGCCCTCGAGACTACCTCACCCTTGACCCCCCAACCAATACCCCCACCCCCCACGACCCCCCCGCCTCGCGACCCCACCATCGCGCTGCGCGCCGCGCCCGCGCGCCCCGCCCGCGCGCCCGCCCGCGAGCCCGCCCGCGCCCTTCGCGAGCCCCCCCGCGCCTTCTGCTGCGCCTTCTGCAGCGTCATCCGGATCGCCCCCGCGCCTCGATTTTTTTTTCTTATGATCTCCTTGGATCAAGGTTTTTGGATTCTCCCCCCTATGGGGTTTTCGAAATTCTCCATCTCCTTGGATCAAATTTTTGGGTACCCCTCTCACTTTCACTCCCACCCCAAAATTTCTCGATAATACAAGTTTTGGATTCCCCCCTATGGGGGTTTCGAAATTCTTATGATCTCCTCGGATCAAGTTTTTTCTCGAAATCAAAGTCTCCATCTCCTTGGATCAAATTTTTGGGTACCCCTCCTTTCACCCCAAATTTTCTCGACAATACAATTTTTTGGATCCCCCCTATGGGGTTTTCGAAATTCTCCATCTCCTCGGATCAAGTTTTTTGGATTCCCCCCTATGGGGTTTTCGAAATTCTCCATCTCCTCGGATCAAGTTTTTTGGATTCCCCCCTATGGGGTTTTCGAAATTCTCCAATTCCTCGGATCAAGTTTTTGGGTACCCCTCCTTTCACCCCCCATCCCCAAAAAATTTCTCAATATCAAAGTCTCCACTTCCTCGGATCACCCTCCCACTTTCACCCCCCAACCCCAAAAATTTCTCGATAATACAAGTTTTTGGATTCCCCCCTATGGGGTTTTCGAAATTCTCCATCTCCTTGGATCAAGTTTTTTTGGATTCCCCCCTATGGGGTTTTCGAAATTCTCCATCTCCTCGGATCAAGTTTTTTGGATTCCTCCCTATGGGGTTTTCGAAATTCTCCATCTCCTTGGATCAAGTTTTTTTGGATTCCCCCCTATGGGGTTTTCGAAATTCCTCGGATCAAGTTTTTGGAATCCCCCCTCTGGGGGTAAGCATTCAAAATAGACTCCTCCTATGGGGGCATGCTTACTACAGGTCTAATGAAGGGTGTTTACTCGGCGGTCAGTGACGTCACGTGTTGACCCAGCACACAGGTTGAATCTTGTATACCCTTTTAATTAATAAGGGGACATAGCAGTGACGTCACGCGCACACAGGCTGAATCTTGTCTACCCTTTTAGTTAATAAGGGGACACAGTACATCAGAAAGGCACATTTTTGTTTCGTTAATACCCACAACAATCCAACAATTTCTTTACAACACAAGTCTAGACATTTTTTTAACTATTTCATCTCAGGTCACTCCCCCACGAAGTAACCTCCTCCCCACCCTCCCGAACCCTCACACTCCAACCAACACCTCACAATTTTCACTCATAACCCCCAATTTTTCTCGTTTTAACCCTTTTAGTTCATTAAAGTTAATAAGGGGACACATGCATCAGAAAGTCACCACATCGCTTACATCCACTTTCGTTAAATTCACTACTCACAATTTTACATATTACGAAGTTAAATACGCACTTTTACTTTGAACATCTTCAAAACACTCTCATAAATCATTTGAATACTCACAAAAAATACCTTTATACATTTCCAAACAACACTGAAATACTCCAAAATCATCATTCGAACACCCCCAAATCATCTCTGAATACTCCCAGAACACCTTCATAAGTACTCTTGCACATCATTTGAACACCTTCATAAGTACTCTCTTAATCATTTGTACACCTTCAAAAAACACCTTTGAATACTCACATAAACACCCTTGAACACCTTCAAAACACCTTTGAATATCGTTTTTAAACTAATTTCATCACAACCCACTTATATCATCTTTTTTCGGTAACTCTAATTCGACTACACTACCCTCATCAATTACCAACAAATTTTACTCGTTTTAACTAATGTCATCACTGTAACCAAGATTTTCACAAAAAAAAAAACTCTATGACACCTAACACACACGCACACACACACCCCACAACACCCACAATTTTTCTCGTTTTAACCCTTTTAGTTCATTAAAGTTAATAAGGGGACACAGTACATCAGAAAGTCACAACAACAACATCCACAACCCACAATTTTTTCTCGTTTTAGCCCTTTTAGTTCATTAAAGTTAATAAGGGGACACACTACATCAGAAAAAGTCCCAACAACAACCCACTTATAACATCTTTTTTCGGTATCTCTAGTTCGACAACAACACCCACATCCCACAACACCCACGAACATTTCCAAAACACTATTTGAGTACTCCCAATTACACCACTGATTACTACTAAAACACCACTGAATTCAATCAAAACACCCTTCAACACCTTCAAACACCCTTGAACACCTTCAAAACACTCTTGAACACCTTCAAAATCACCTTTGAACATTTCCAATCAACACTGAAACACTTCCAAAAAACACAATTTGAGTACTCCCAATTACACCACTGAATACTACTAAAACACCGCTGAATTCAATCAAAACACCCTTCAACACCTTCAAAACACCTTTGAACACCTTCAAAACACCTTTGACACCTTCAAAAACACCTTTGAACATTTCCAATCAACACTGAAACACTTCCAAAAAAACACAATTTGAGTACTCCCAATTACACCACTGAATACTACTAAAACACCGCTGAATTCAATCAAAACACCCTTCAACACCTTCAAAACACCTTTGAACACCTTTGAACACCTTCAAAAAACATTTGAACACACTCAAAACACCTTTGAACACCTTTGAACATTTCCAAACAACACTGAAACACTTCCAAAAACACCATTTGAGTACTCCCAAATACACCACTGAATACTAAAACACCACTGAATACACTCAAAACACCACCAAAATCACCATAAACTAAGATCAACACCCACATCCCACAACACCCACAACCCACAACACCCACAATTTTTTTCTCGTTTTATCTAATTTCATCAGAAAGTCACAACACCCACACCCCCCATTTTTTTTCTCGTTTTAACCCTTTTAGTTCATTAAAGTTAATAAGGGGACACACTACATCAGAAAAAGTCCCAACAACAACCCACTTATAACATTTTTTTTTCGGTATCTCTAGTTCGACAACAACACCCACAACACCCACATCCCACAACACCCATGAACATTTCCAAAACACTATTTGAGTACTCCCAATTAGACCACTGATTACTACTAAAACACCGCTGAATTCAATCAAAACACCCTTCAACACCTTCAAACACCCTTGAACACCTTCAAAACACTCTTGAACACTTTTCAAAAACACCTTTGAACATTTCCAATCAACACTGAAACACTTCCAAAAAACACAATTTGAGTACTCCCAATTACACCACTGATTACTACTAAAACACCGCTGAATTCAATCAAAACACCCTTCAACACCTTCAAACACCCTTGAACACACTCAAAACACCCTTCAACACCTTCAAAACACCTTTGAACACCTTCAAAACACCTTTGAACACATTCAAAACACTCTCATAATCATTTGAACACACTCAAAACACCTTTGAATAACCTCAAAACACCTTCGAACACCTTCAAAACACCCTTGAACACCCTTGATCACCTTCAAAAAAAAACAACATTTGAACACACTCAAAACACCTTTGAACACCTTTGAACATTTCCAAACAACACTGAAACACTTCCAAAAACACCATTTGAGTACTCCCAAATACACCACTGAATACTAAAACACCACTGAATACACTCAAAACACCACCAAAATCACCATAAACTAAGATCAACACCCACACCCCACAACACCCACAACCCACAACACCCACAATTTTTTTCTCGTTTTATCTAATTTCATCAGAAAGTCACAACACCCACACCCCCCATTTTTTTCTCGTTTTAACCCTTTTAGTTCATTAAAGTTAATAAGGGGCCACACTACATCAGAAAAAGTCACAAAAACAACCCACTTATAACGTCTTTTCGGTATCTCTAGTTCGACAACAACACCCACATCCCACATCACCCACATCCCACATCCCCCACACACACACACAGACACACACACACACACATCCCTAACCTAGCCTAACCTAACCTAACTTATCCTAACATAACCTAACCTAACCTAACTTATCCTAACCTAACCTAACCTTACCTAAATTATCCTAACCTAACCTAACCTAGCCTAACCTAACCTAACTTAACCTAACCTAACCTAACCGAACCTACCCTAACCTAACCTTACCTAACCTAACCTAGCCTAACCTAACCTAACCTAACTTAACCTAACCCAACCTAACCTAACCTAACCTAGCCTAACCTAACTTAACCTAACCTAACCTAACCTACCCTAACCTAACCTAACCTAACCTATCTTAACCTTACCTAACCTAACCTAGCCGAACCTATCCTAACCTAACCTAAAATATATTGGAACACTTCCAAAATACATTAGAGTACTCCAGAATTACTTTGAACGACTCCATTTTTGGATATTTCCAAATTAGTTTTGAAAACTTTATCGTAAAATCGAACATTATTTTCTTGTTGGTAAAACACACTCAATGGTAGAAATATTTACTCGATTTCCGAATAGAAGCACTGTCCTCGCTCTGAGAGACTCATTGTGGGTCACCCCAACACATGGTGTAATGCGCTTCACACCCAAGGTAGAACATAACACCTGCGTCAACTCAGGACAGACAGGCGCCATGTAATGCGGGTAACATCCAAGGTAGAAAATCATCTCTTTCCAGACCAACTGTCTATCCTAACCTAACCTAACCTAACCTAATTCCTAACCTAACCTAACCTCACCTAACCGAACCTAACCTAACTCCATCAATCACCTCTATCCTAACCTAACCTAACCTAACCCAACCTAACTCCATCAAACACCTCTATCCTAACCTAACCTAACCTATCCTAACCTAACCTAACTCCATCGAACACCTCGAATACTACCTAACTTAACCTAACCTAACCTTACCTAACCTACCGAACCTAACCTAACCTAACCTAACCTATCCTAACCTGTCCCAACCTAACCTAACCTAACCTATCCTAACCTAACCTAACCTAACCTAACCTAACTTATCCTAAGCTAACCTAACCTAACTTATCCTAACCTAACCTATCCTAACCTAACCTAAACACTGACTAACTTTGAACCAACTCTGAACACCACTGATCTTCTTCAAAAAATGCTCTGCACATCATTTGAACACCTTCAAAAAAAACACCATCAAACACCTCCGAATACTCCCCAAAAAAAACACTACTGATTACTACCAAATCACCACTGAATACTACCAATCACCGTCAAAATCACCAGAAACTAAGTTTAACATCACCATCTAACATCCTTTTTATAGAAATCCCCTCAAATCACTATAACCAAGAACTCCCTCCCCATTTGGCGCATAAAAAAAAAGCATGAACACAAACCTAATACGCAAACACTTAGTACATGATCACCATCAACTGAAAACATATCTTATACACACACATAATATAAGACAATCACCAACTACAATCACCCATGTTCACTTACCTCAAAATCACTAATATCACAGAAAACAATCATTTTTATAAACATTTCACACACACACACACACAAAAAAAAATCATATTTGACAATATCTAAGCGCACTCACCTCACTACCACCAACACACGATGTCTCACCTCACAGGACCGACGAGCTCACCTCCAGTGACGTCACACTCCCATTGTGTTACTTGGTGGTTGGTAACATCACACCTAACCCCCCCTTGTTTCAACCTGTTGTACCCTACATTATCTAAGAACACTATATCCAAGACGATTACCAGATTTTATGATCCCCAACACCAAGATCACAGAAAACACACATTTTTATAATTATTCACACAAAAATCACGATCACCAATTCCATATCATGTTTACCGTCATCTATCAACACTAATCACCAAGATCACCAAAAAAAAATCTAAGATCATGCATCTCAAAACTACTATGATCACTGAAAACACTTATTTTTTAAACATTCGCACAAAAATAAGACATACACAAAAATACCACAACACTTCCACCAACATCTATAACATAACATGAGCACTATAACATATCACTATCACAAAAAAATAATACACAAACACCCACATATTATACATTTCAATTGGAAATTTAAGACATGAGACATACACACCAAATCTAAGACATTCACCTCCAACTAAGACATACACATCACCCCTAAAACTTCCTTCCTTATTCATTTCCCGTATATCCTCCACAGGCCAACAACTTGGCACGGATCCACCGACCTTCAGGAGCCAGAGTGTAGTAAGGCAATTATTTGGGAGAGGTGATAGGTTCCTCTGGCTCCACTACCGTCGTGATGGAACCGTCAGGGGTTAAGCAGCAGCTACAGAATATCACTGGAATGGAAGAATAAGGAAGGAAGAAGGGACTGAGGAGGTATGTATCATCTTTAGTTGGAGAAGTGAATGTCTTAAGGCATTTGGTTGACTACAGTCTGTATCTTATTTCCAATTGGAAATGTATAATATGTGGGAATGACTATATTATTCACAATGATAGATGACTATGTTATAGTGCTCATGTTATATTATAGAATGTTGGTTAGAGTGTTGTATTAACATTTTTCAGCAATGTGACTTACTGTGCGAAATGTTTTAAAAATAAAGTGTTTTGCTCATGATCACAGTAGTGAGACGCCATGATCTTAGGCCCACAGTGACTCTTGGTGATTAGTGTTGACAAATCCACAAGCAAACATGATATGGAATTGCCAAGCAAGTCGTGATTTTGTGAGAATGGAATTATAAAAATATGTGACCTCCACTGATCTTGGTTGAGGGGATCATATCTGGTAATCATCTTGGAGGCATATAGTATTCTTAGGAATAATGTAGGGTACAACCAGGTTGAAACAAGGGGCCAGGTCTTAATGATGGGGTTACCAACCACCAACCTAACATCAATGGGTAAGTGTGACGTCACTGGTAAGGTGAAACTCTGTCAATCTGAGGTGAGACATCGTGTGTTAATGGTAGTGGTGTGAAGTGCACTTGGAGATATATCCAAATATGATTTTTTGTGTATTGTGTGTATTAGTATTGAAATGTTTATAAAAATGCATTATTTTCCTATGAAGTATTAGTGAATTTTGATGGCTAAGTGAACATGGAAATGATTATGGGTGTGAATTAGCTGCTATATTATGTGTGTGTATAAGATATGTTTTCAGTTGATGGTGATCATGTACTAAGTGTTTGCGTATTAGGTTTGTGTTCATGCTTTTTTTTTTATGCGCCAAATGGGGAGGGAGTTCTTGGTTATAGTGATTTGAGGGGATTTCTATAAAAAGGATGTTAGATGGTGATGTTAAACTTAGTTTCTGGTGATTTTGACGGTGATTGGTAGTATTCAGTGGTGATTTGGTAGTAATCAGTAGTGTTTTTTTTGGGAGTATTCGGAGGTGTTTGATGGTGTTTTTTTTGAAGGTGTTCAAATGATGTGCAGAGCATTTTTTGAAGAAGATCAGTGGTGTTCAGAGTTGGTTCAAAGTTAGTCAGTGTTTAGGTTAGGTTAGGATAGGTTAGGTTAGGATAAGTTAGGTTAGGTTAGCTTAGGATAAGTTAGGTTAGGTTAGGTTAGGTTAGGTTAGGATAGGTTAGGTTAGGTTAGGTTGGGACAGGTTAGGATAGGTTAGGTTAGGTTAGGTTAGGTTCGGTAGGTTAGGTAAGGTTAGGTTAGGTTAAGTTAGGTAGTATTCGAGGTGTTCGATGGAGTTAGGTTAGGTTAGGATAGGTTAGGTTAGGTTAGGATAGAGGTGTTTGATGGAGTTAGGTTGGGTTAGGTTAGGTTAGGTTAGGTTAGGATAGAGGTGATTGATGGAGTTAGGTTAGGTTCGGTTAGGTGAGGTTAGGTTAGGTTAGGAATTAGGTTAGGTTAGGTTAGGTTAGGATAGACAGTTGGTCTGGAAAGAGATGATTTTCTACCTTGGATGTTACCCGCATTACATGGCGCCTGTCTGTCCTGAGTTGACGCAGGTGTTATGTTCTACCTTGGGTGTGAAGCGCATTACACCATGTGTTGGGGTGACCCACAATGAGTCTCTCAGAGCGAGGACAGTGCTTCTATTCGGAAATCGAGTAAATATTTCTACCATTGAGTGTGTTTTACCAACAAGAAAATAATGTTCGATTTTACGATAAAGTTTTCAAAACTAATTTGGAAATATCCAAAAATGGAGTCGTTCAAAGTAATTCTGGAGTACTCTAATGTATTTTGGAAGTGTTCCAATATATTTTAGGTTAGGTTAGGATAGGTTCGGCTAGGTTAGGTTAGGTAAGGTTAAGATAGGTTAGGTTAGGTTAGGTTAGGGTAGGTTAGGTTAGGTTAGGTTAAGTTAGGTTAGGCTAGGTTAGGTTAGGTTAGGTTGGGTTAGGTTAAGTTAGGTTAGGTTAGGTTAGGCTAGGTTAGGTTAGGTAAGGTTAGGTTAGGGTAGGTTCGGTTAGGTTAGGTTAGGTTAGGTTAAGTTAGGTTAGGTTAGGCTAGGTTAGGTTAGGTTAGGATAATTTAGGTAAGGTTAGGTTAGGTTAGGCTAGGTTAGGATAAGTTAGGTTAGGTTAGGTTATGTTAGGATAAGTTAGGTTAGGTTAGGCTAGGTTAGGGATGTGTGTGTGTGTGTGTCTGTGTGTGTGTGTGGGGGATGTGGGATGTGGGTGATGTGGGATGTGGGTGTTGTTGTCGAACTAGAGATACCGAAAAGACGTTATAAGTGGGTTGTTTTTGTGACTTTTTCTGATGTAGTGTGGCCCCTTATTAACTTTAATGAACTAAAAGGGTTAAAACGAGAAAAAAATGGGGGGTGTGGGTGTTGTGACTTTCTGATGAAATTAGATAAAACGAGAAAAAAATTGTGGGTGTTGTGGGTTGTGGGTGTTGTGGGGTGTGGGTGTTGATCTTAGTTTATGGTGATTTTGGTGGTGTTTTGAGTGTATTCAGTGGTGTTTTAGTATTCAGTGGTGTATTTGGGAGTACTCAAATGGTGTTTTTGGAAGTGTTTCAGTGTTGTTTGGAAATGTTCAAAGGTGTTCAAAGGTGTTTTGAGTGTGTTCAAATGTTGTTTTTTTTGAAGGTGATCAAGGGTGTTCAAGGGTGTTTTGAAGGTGTTCGAAGGTGTTTTGAGGTTATTCAAAGGTGTTTTTAGTGTGTTCAAATGATTATGAGAGTGTTTTGAATGTGTTCAAAGGTGTTTTGAAGGTGTTCAAAGGTGTTTTGAAGGTGTTGAAGGGTGTTTTGAGTGTGTTCAAGGGTGTTTGAAGGTGTTGAAGGGTGTTTTGATTGAATTCAGCGGTGTTTTAGTAGTAATCAGTGGTGTAATTGGGAGTACTCAAATTGTGTTTTTTGGAAGTGTTTCAGTGTTGATTGGAAATGTTCAAAGGTGTTTTTGAAAAGTGTTCAAGAGTGTTTTGAAGGTGTTCAAGGGTGTTTGAAGGTGTTGAAGGGTGTTTTGATTGAATTCAGCGGTGTTTTAGTAGTAATCAGTGGTGTAATTGGGAGTACTCAAATAGTGTTTTGGAAATGTTCATGGGTGTTGTGGGATGTGGGTGTTGTGGGTGTTGTTGTCGAACTAGAGATACCGAAAAAAAAATGTTATAAGTGGGTTGTTGTTGGGACTTTTTCTGATGTAGTGTGTCCCCTTATTAACTTTAATGAACTAAAAGGGTTAAAACGAGAAAAAAAATGGGGGGTGTGGGTGTTGTGACTTTCTGATGAAATTAGATAAAACGAGAAAAAAATTGTGGGTGTTGTGGGTTGTGGGTGTTGTGGGATGTGGGTGTTGATCTTAGTTTATGGTGATTTTGGTGGTGTTTTGAGTGTATTCAGTTCTGTTTTAGTATTCAGTGGTGTATTTGGGAGTACTCAAATGGTGTTTTTGGAAGTGTTTCAGTGTTGTTTGGAAATGTTCAAAGGTGTTCAAAGGTGTTTTGAGTGTGTTCAAATGTTTTTTTGAAGGTGTTCAAAGGTGTTCAAAGGTGTTTTGAAGGTGTTGAAGGGTGTTTTGATTGAATTCAGCGGTGTTTTAGTAGTATTCAGTGGTGTAATTGGGAGTACTCAAATTGTGTTTTTTTGGAAGTGTTTCAGTGTTGATTGGAAATGTTCAAAGGTGTTTTTGAAGGTGTCAAAGGTGTTTTGAAGGTGTTCAAAGGTGTTTTGAAGGTGTTGAAGGGTGTTTTGATTGAATTCAGCGGTGTTTTAGTAGTATTCAGTGGTGTAATTGGGAGTACTCAAATTGTGTTTTTTGAAGTGTTTCAGTGTTGATTGGAAATGTTCAAAGGTGATTTTGAAGGTGTTCAAGAGTGTTTTGAAGGTGTTCAAGGGTGTTTGAAGGTGTTGAAGGGTGTTTTGATTGAATTCAGTGGTGTTTTAGTAGTAATCAGTGGTGTAATTGGGAGTACTCAAATAGTGTTTTGGAAATGTTCGTGGGTGTTGTGGGATGTGGGTGTTGTTGTCGAACTAGAGATACCGAAAAAAGATGTTATAAGTGGGTTGTTGTTGGGACTTTTTCTGATGTAGTGTGTCCCCTTATTAACTTTAATGAACTAAAAGGGCTAAAACGAGAAAAAATTGTGGGTTGTGGATGTTGTTGTTGTGACTTTCTGATGTACTGTGTCCCCTTATTAACTTTAATGAACTAAAAGGGTTAAAACGAGAAAAATTGTGGGTGTTGTGGGGTGTGTGTGTGCGTGTGTGTTAGGTGTCATAGAGTTTTTTTTTTGTGAAAATCTTGGTTACAGTGATGACATTAGTTAAAACGAGTAAAATTTGTTGGTAATTGATGAGGGTAGTGTAGTCGAATTAGAGTTACCGAAAAAAGATGATATAAGTGGGTTGTGATGAAATTAGTTTAAAAACGATATTCAAAGGTGTTTTGAAGGTGTTCAAGGGTGTTTATGTGAGTATTCAAAGGTGTTTTTTGAAGGTGTACAAATGATTAAGAGAGTACTTATGAAGGTGTTCAAATGATGTGCAAGAGTACTTATGAAGGTGTTCTGGGAGTATTCAGAGATGATTTGGGGGTGTTCGAATGATGATTTTGGAGTATTTCAGTGTTGTTTGGAAATGTATAAAGGTATTTTTTGTGAGTATTCAAATGATTTATGAGAGTGTTTTGAAGATGTTCAAAGTAAAAGTGCGTATTTAACTTCGTAATATGTAAAATTGTGAGTAGTGAATTTAACGAAAGTGGATGTAAGCGATGTGGTGACTTTCTGATGCATGTGTCCCCTTATTAACTTTAATGAACTAAAAGGGTTAAAACGAGAAAAATTGGGGGTTATGAGTGAAAATTGTGAGGTGTTGGTTGGAGTGTGAGGGTTCGGGAGGGTGGGGAGGAGGTTACTTCGTGGGGGAGTGACCTGAGATGAAATAGTTAAAAAATGTCTAGACTTGTGTTGTAAAGAAATTGTTGGATTGTTGTGGGTATTAACGAAACAAAAATGTGCCTTTCTGATGTACTGTGTCCCCTTATTAACTAAAAGGGTAGACAAGATTCAGCCTGTGTGCGCGTGACGTCACTGCTATGTCCCCTTATTAATTAAAAGGGTATACAAGATTCAACCTGTGTGCTGGGTCAACACGTGACGTCACTGACCGCCGAGTAAACACCCTTCATTAGACCTGTAGTAAGCATGCCCCCATAGGAGGAGTCTATTTTGAATGCTTACCCCCAGAGGGGGGATTCCAAAAACTTGATCCGAGGAATTTCGAAAACCCCATAGGGGGGAATCCAAAAAAACTTGATCCAAGGAGATGGAGAATTTCGAAAACCCCATAGGGAGGAATCCAAAAAACTTGATCCGAGGAGATGGAGAATTTCGAAAACCCCATAGGGGGGAATCCAAAAAAACTTGATCCAAGGAGATGGAGAATTTCGAAAACCCCATAGGGGGGAATCCAAAAACTTGTATTATCGAGAAATTTTTGGGGTTGGGGGGTGAAAGTGGGAGGGTGATCCGAGGAAGTGGAGACTTTGATATTGAGAAATTTTTTGGGGATGGGGGGTGAAAGGAGGGGTACCCAAAAACTTGATCCGAGGAATTGGAGAATTTCGAAAACCCCATAGGGGGGAATCCAAAAAACTTGATCCGAGGAGATGGAGAATTTCGAAAACCCCATAGGGGGGAATCCAAAAAACTTGATCCGAGGAGATGGAGAATTTCGAAAACCCCATAGGGGGGATCCAAAAAATTGTATTGTCGAGAAAATTTGGGGTGAAAGGAGGGGTACCCAAAAATTTGATCCAAGGAGATGGAGACTTTGATTTCGAGAAAAAACTTGATCCGAGGAGATCATAAGAATTTCGAAACCCCCATAGGGGGGAATCCAAAACTTGTATTATCGAGAAATTTTGGGGTGGGAGTGAAAGTGAGAGGGGTACCCAAAAATTTGATCCAAGGAGATGGAGAATTTCGAAAACCCCATAGGGGGGAGAATCCAAAAACCTTGATCCAAGGAGATCATAAGAAAAAAAAATCGAGGCGCGGGGGCGATCCGGATGACGCTGCAGAAGGCGCAGCAGAAGGCGCGGGGGGGCTCGCGAAGGGCGCGGGCGGGCTCGCGGGCGGGCGCGCGGGCGGGGCGCGCGGGCGCGGCGCGCAGCGCGATGGTGGGGTCGCGAGGCGGGGGGGTCGTGGGGGGTGGGGGTATTGGTTGGGGGGTCAAGGGTGAGGTAGTCTCGAGGGCGAGGTCATGGTCAAAACCGGAAGTAACACCTAGGTGTGAAAAGGTGACCCTCCAGCTGCTGGTCCTAGACCGGATACCTCGCTCAGTGGAAGGCCCAAACCGGAAGTTCCTCGCCCAGGAAAAAGCCTAAACCGGAAGTTCCTCCCCCTGTAGAAGGCCTTTTCCGGAATTCCTGCCCCTGTAGAAAAGTTGACTACTTATATATATATATATATATATATATATATATATATATATATATATATATATATATATATATATATATATATATATATATATATATATAATATTCCTTTAAAGAATCACACTGATACTTATCTCTACACTATTTATGGTCAGGTTCGTGGATGCATACGAGGAGCAGGGAATCCCACTGTGGGGCCTCACCCCTCAAAATGAACCTCTCTCTGGCTTCCAAGACGTAAGACCCTCTTGAATTTATATTTTTTATTCAAACAATAAATTGCACGTTATATTTTCGTTATTCTGCCGAGATGTTAAAATTGGCTATGTTAATAATTGTGTGATGTGTTTGTGGTTGCAGTGGAGGTGGAATACCTGCGGGTGGACGGCGGAGGATATGAGAGACTGGCTCAAGACCAACCTGGGACCCACACTGGAGGCTGCTGGGATGAGACGTCTCAAGATGATGGTTGATGACTTCAACAGGGACACGCTGCCCGCCTATGTTCAACCTGTAAGTTTGGAAAAGATATTAGTGGGTGTTAATTTTCCAAAATGATGTATATCATCGTTCATTATACATATTAATTGTTCAGTAGGCTGTTTATAAGCTCTGCAATTGAGCGCCTATTATCTTCTTGGCATGACACACTGCCTCGAAATCTATTTCTCCCGTTTTTCAAGTCGTTCACATCTTAGATAATTAGGTAAATTAGCCTCCTTAATAAAAAATAAATATAAAACATATTTTGATACTAGTAAATACAAAGTACCTGGTTAACTGACTGTAGTGATGTATTCCAACGTGTAGTATACAGTAGTTAGGACTAGGTCTGAAATTAGCTAACGCAGGATAAGTGTCAACAGCTGTTACACTGAATACCGTGGTGTTAACAGATGCTGGAGGACCCGGATTGTGCTCAATACATAGACGGTACAGCGGTACACTGGTACTCGGATAGATATGTATCGGCGAATGTTCTGGACGAAACTCAAGCACTGGACCCGGAAAAGTTCATCCTGTATACCGAGGCTTGTCAAGGTAAGAGAAACAAACTTTCACAGGAGTTGTGTACATTATTAGTTCTCGTTCACTTGATCTTTGCCTTGTAGTTACGAAAATAAACACAGCTGCATTAAGTCTCTTTAACTAGTATAACATGTTTAATATGTTTCATTGTAATGGTTATACGACTGAATTTATGAATTGTACTTATTATTTTCTTGGGGAAACGCTAACTGTTAAGGGGAATGGGAGGCAATAAGGCTGGATTCAAGGAAGGGGAGAGTAGGTTGAATTCCTTGGATGAAGAGCTCTTTTCTGGATTAGTTGTGCAACCTATTCATTATTACTGTAAGTGAATAAATACATTTTTCTTGAGTTGATTACCATAGAAGTTGCTTAGGTAACAATGTCGGGACAGTTCCCTGACTTACTGCCCCTGGGATGGCTGAGGTGCACTGTAGAGCCATCAAACTAACTCCGCAAAACTGCCCACAGTTAAATAGTTTTCTTTTAAGAATTGGTATTGACCTTACTTAAAGAAACTTACATTTAAGCTTTGTGTACAAAGAAAAGTATAAAGTTAGAGATGAAGAATAAAAAAAAAGTAAAACTGGATTAATTGTGTATTATTAGGGTATTGCTATGAGAGTATCAGAACGTTTTCCATCCCATTTAAAAACTCAAATGGGTCTCATTTTCATATATTAAGACCTTTTTTTTGTCAAAAAAACTGGGAAGTTTTTCTTCATCCATTTAATAATAATAATAATAATGACAATACTAATACTAATAATAATACCTAATTCTACAAGTACATGTACAAGGTATACAGTCCTAGGTGACATCAATGACTACTATATAGAAAGCCACTTGTTATGCAGAGCATTTCGGGCATGTTACCTGGAGTTTACCTGGAGAGAGTTCCGGGGGTCAACGCCCCCGCGGCCCGGTCTGTGACCAGGCGGCCTGGTGGATCAGAGCCTGATCAACCAGGCTGTTACTGCTGGCTGCACGCAAACCGACGTACGAGCCACAGCCCGGCTGGTCAGGAACCGACTTTAGGTGCTTGTCCAGTGTCAGTTTTGTCCCAGGATGCGACCCACACCAGGTACCCATTATTACTGATGGGTGAACACAGACAACCGGTGTAAGGAAACACGCCCACTGTTTTTACCCTCGCCAGGAATCGAACTGGGACCCTCACCGTATGAAGCGAGATCTTTCGCCACCAGGCCACGGTGGCCCGTGGCCTGGTGGCCCGTGTTGGGGCCACGGCCTCGGATCTGTATAGAGGTCATTAGGAGAGAGGCGCTCTGATCGTTATGGCACATGGTTACCTGTCAAGCAAGAAGAGACAAAGAAATAGAACTGTCTACCCAATGGTTAGGAAACAAGTGACGGTGTAGTGTGAAGTTGTAAATCGTAAGTGTGGGTGTATAGGAATCGTCCAAGTATGGTGTAGGATTTTCTCCAGACAAGCTCAACTTTGTTTTAAATGAGTAATATTGCGGAGCTGCAGTGAGCTGAATATTTCCTACTTACAGGTTACGACGTGGAGGGCCCCTTGAGTGTGATGCTGGGCTCCTGGGCCCGTGCCGAGGACTACGCTCACTATATCATAGAAGTAAGTCCCAGCGCGTTCATCTCAGTTTTATCAAAATATAATTAATCTTCGCTTTAAATTGGAGGTCTGACTAAGGAATTCTGAACTTTTATTATTCTTTACGATTTTCTTAATTTAGATGAATTAACATAATGCTTAATAATTTTATATTTCGATATCTAGAACGACTAAGAATATAAGCTGCATTTCCATGATGCATTTATATAAAATACTGAATTTTGCTAAGTTTAATGTCCACATATACACTGCAGTGTTCAACAATAGAAGAAAAATCTTGTTGAAATTATTAGATTTTTAATAGTTATACCTGTCATTGTATAATTTGTACAACCACACTAAATTTCTTGATAGGGTCAAATAGCATAATTTTAATACACAGTTATTATGTTATTCAAATTTACATATACTGAATTTAGGAAAATTCAAAAATTTCCACAATATTTTCGGAAAAAAAAATGTATCTGGCTTTGTATATAAAAAAAATCGTGTTGATTACTTTCACGTTACTTGTGGTTCAACGTAACTAACCCGCGTCCTTGGAAGAGGTCACGGTATAATGTGTAGACATTTTAGTTTATATTTTGAGTTCATACTTCATAATAATATTTTGCTGTCACCTTCTTTTTATAACAATGAATACATGTGAATCACCTACAGAAAAGAGCTAATTAAAATCAGGGACATTTTTGATCTATGAACGTTTAATTTGGCAGTAAAAGTAACCTAATAACATAATTCGCAACTCTCCAACAAACTGTAAATCAAATTAAGATGACATTTCCATCCGTCCCGATGAGGTTTAGGTCCTGGACGGATGTAAACGTCATCCTGGATGGATGTAAACGGATGTAAACGCCACTTTCCCAAAATTTACTGAACATGAAATATTTTAATTTGACTAACCGATCCAAGATTATACATATCTTTAGTTAACTGTTTTCCCCCTGAATGACTGATAAAACAAACGAGTCTTCATTCCCTACAATTGTAATGGTAACATTGACAGTAAAAACACCCACATATGTCTTCGTCCCTGCAGAGTATGAATCATTTCTCGACGGGTTGGGTGGACTGGAATTTGGCTTTGGACATGCAGGGAGGACCCAACTGGGCTAACAACTTCCTCGACGCCACAATCATCGTCAACGCGGTTAGTATAACATACATGAAATTGTTATACATAATGTACTCGGTAATTAAGAATTTTGACTAAATCCATTGGTAATGCAATCTGTACTCCAAATACGATGGACATTATCTCACGTACTACAGTTAGTTTATTTTTGCCAGATCTAAGTTGAATTTTGTATCTAGGTTAGGTTAGACCAGAATAGGATCGTTGGGTTAACCCGTGATGAGCTGGGTAATAATGAACTAAAATTTGGTTCTTAAACGCCAGTCTGCATGTATTTTTTTTCTGCGATTTCCACTTCAGATAGTTTCCTTTGCTTATAGTTGTGCTGTTAAGGCATAGCACCATGAATTTGCCTTTTTTTTTTTTAAACCTTTGATATCATGTAGTTTGCCGACTTTTTAAAGTGTCAACAAAGCACAGCTAAAATCGAGAGAATGAAGCGATGAATTTTAAGGAACTTTAAAGCAAATACACAATCTGAACATAGCTGAACCTGACTGAAATAGGAGGTAGACAGGTTTTTTCAGGCTTCATGGTATTATAGTTGAGAGAGCAGCTCATTCTTGCATCGAGATACACGCCAACCATACCAGTTTACCTATTTTTCCATCGTCTTCCTCTTTGCTCAACGCATTACGACATGCTTTTCCAATTTGTTTCTTTGAAGTTAATCACAGGTTTATGTAACCCAGTCTAATTTAAATTATGTTTCACTAATCATGTTTGAAATAAAATACAATTTTAAGAAAAATAGGAAACGTGGAATGGTTGATGTTGAGCAAAACGTCAACACTTTACTATTAAGACTAAATGTACATTATACTATTGTTCATAAAGACAGCGACAGTAGTGCAAATGACTTATTCCATTGTAATAGCAATCGCTGTATGTTTGAAATCTATAGGAAGAGGGAGAATTCTACAAGCAACCATTGTTTTACGCCCTGGGTCACTTAAGTAAGTTTGTATTGCCTGGTGCTCAACGCATTTCGACTACCACGACACAGTCTACCCTGGATGTTGCTTCCTTCCTCGACACAGCTGGTGGTACTGTTGTTGTTCTCCTCAACAGGTGAGAAAAATATATATATAATACAACACCACGTAGACTAGGTGTACTCAGCTGTTGCACACCGAGTGATGTATTATCCAGTGTATAATACATTGGAAGTTTACTATAACCTTGAACTCTTCTAAGGATAAAAACATTCTGGAAGGTTAGACAGAAGGAATATTGTGAAATTACTGACCCTGGCAGTTGGTAGGTCCTAAAATTTTACGATGATAAAGCTGTGATGAGGCTATTTCCCTTAAGTGGGTCGATAGGTTAGGGCCGCATGAAGACCAAGAGTTCATCCCCTACAAACTTGAATAGACAATTACAGTCGGTAATTATCTAGCTTCTTTCATTTAATATCTGAACAGAAATTTGTTATAACATTTTCTGCTAACGATGCCATTATTATTAAAGTACATGCTTAAGCCAATCCAATTCCTCTAGATTCGTTTTGTAGGCTAAATTAGGTTTAATGTCAATTAAACATATTAAATCAATTATAACATATTATTGCAAATAATGTATGTTAAGAGGCTGTTTTGATGCGCGAACAGAGGTCGCATAACTACCCAAGTCCTAGAATTATAACAGTAATATCTCTTAAGTTCACATTTTAGTTTCAGTCTCCTTAATGATGATCTTGAACTACATGTAAAATATTCGACCTTTGCTTAGGAAAATGTATTGTTTTATTTAGCACATAACAGTCATTCGCAATCTGATAAAAATATATGATCTCCATTTGTTTCTGATTACAGAGATGACAATGAGTTGGATGTCTCCGTAAACGATGGTTCAGGCATTTATGTCAACCACAGGCTGCCTGCCAAATCCCTCCAGACCATCCTGTATTAATATTATGTATTCCTTGGCAATGTTTTTTTTTTCCAATTGAGTCACTGTAATTCTGTCAATGGGCTTATAGGATCCAGCCAGACTTGGAACACAGGAAGTACTGAGGCGACGAAACTACCAAATCGAAGTCCCACACTCAACCAGAACTGTGTTCAGGAAATAAATGAGGTTTTTCATTCTCTTGCTTTAGTGTCCTTATAGAAAAATACGCAAATTTTGCAAAAGTGTGCAATTTGAGATATGTATATATATATATATATATATATATATATATATATATATATATATATATATATATATATATATATATATATATATATATATATATATATATATATATATATATATATATATATATATATATATATGCAAAACAACCACTCTGAAAGAATAGAGAAATTCCAAGCGCTTTCGTGACTACTCACATTATCACATTTTAAAATCACCTGTTTACTGTGATCTTATTGCATATATATATATATATATATATATATATATATATATATATATATATATATATATATATATATATATATATATATATATATATATATATATATATATATGTATATAATATATATTCACGAACGAGTGGTTTTAAGTAAATAACAATACTTCGACAAGCCGGAGATCGAACCCTCGATATTTTAGGATACTTCCCAAAAATCCCGCCAAAATTCCGAGACGCTTTCGTCCACTCGGCCATCAGTGCTTCAAAACATCAGGTGCCCATTACCACTGGACACGTCACCTTTGATGCGAGCACATACGGCCGTGGCCCTGACCTGTAGCTTTTACGTCTACGTATATCCTCGCATCAGGTGTGACATGACCAGTTGTACTGGGCGCCTCATATTTTGAAGCGTCCCGGAATTTTGGCGGGCTTCTTGGAAGGCGTGCTAAAATATCGGGGATTTTAAGGATTTTAAACCATATGACTCACCAAACCATAATGCAAACCAGACACCAGCAATGGTTGGGATTTACTTCAATCTGTATCATATTAGGCTGACGAGATATATATTATCATAAACATGAATTATGTGAAGCGCTAATCCTATGTGGGTAATTCAGCGTAAAAAGTAGTTTAGCCTCGACCCTCCTTTCTCTAATAACGAAATAAACAACAGTACACGAACTGAGAGAGAGCGAGGCAATATTCTGGTGCACCAACATTCATCATTATTTAGGAGATGACTACCAACAACACTCAATAAACCTCTTACTTGACGATGTAGTTGGCCCAAGGCTGCCACATCTCCTTTAATAGTATTCCTGAGCCATTAAACATGCCGTTAGTCTTCATCCACGTCGGGGAGGACCAGGGAGAGCCGAACAACTTTATTTGGTAAGGTGACAACTCCTTAGCTCGCTTGATCAGGGGAAGCTGCGGGGATATATACGTTGGTTTGTTAAAGCAATTTCTCGAACTGCCTTGAAATGTTTGTAAACTGTAACTTTTTTATTCAGACACACTTTCGGGATTCTCGAAGTGTCTTTAATTCGCGGAAGGGGTGGGGCTTGAACCCATGGAAAATGGGTCCTAAAACTCAGAGGCCAGTGCGCTAACTACTAGGCCAACTGGCCGAGTACTTAATGCATGGCCTGTGAGTTCTAGGACCCCGTTCCGTGATTTGTTTGCAATCGTATAATTGCGAGTCTGTGAGTCTTTGTGTCATCCTAATACATAGGACATCAGTCACAATGAATTACTGAGGACCCCTAGTGAGCTACGGGCGAGTATCTTGGCTGACACCTGTTAGCTTCGGAAGATGAAACCTCAAAATAAAGCTTCTGATTGACATCGTCACTTTCTAATGATAATAACTTGGCATAAGTTTTGTGGAAAAAGAAGAAATGGATTTTTTACTTTATAATTGTAATCATCCTCAGTTAGGTTCCAATGTACAAGGTCGACGTCTCCTTCAACGTCGTCGTAGGAATATGGTCTGGTGGAGAAGTCGCAGCCAGCAATAGGGATACGACATAAGTTGTATCCAATCCCTTCAGGAGCGAAGTAGGATCTGCCGTTGTAAAAAATGGGATGCATTTTGCAGCGTATATATACATATCGAGTTTTCTTCAAAACCACAAAGGTAGCTGGTCATATCTGATATTTATATACTGAACAAACAATACTATTTAAGTTTGAAAGTTAATTTAACAAACTGGGTAAGTGCTTCAGAATTTCCGTTTATCCCTTTATATGCTACTTCAGTCGTTTATTTTTTCCCCTGATGCAGTGACCACCCTTTGCCGAGAAACTGCATGAGTCTTGTATTATGGATCTTACCTCAGACATAATTTCATAGGGGTATACATTCGATGCTGTTTTACTTCTTCCGAATCCCTTATATTTTCTAAAGATCCTAGCTAAGACAACTCGATATTCATACCTAAGGAAGTGCTCCTGAGCTTCGCTGGGAAGACCGACTACGTTGAGACCTGTGGCGTCTGTGAAGGCGCCCCCAAAGCCGATAATGGTTTGGTACACGTCTTCCCGGTCAAGACTTACCACAACAGCATCTGGTAAGCATATTCTTGTCGGTAAATGCCTGTGTTTGCAGCATAAATATATGTCAGTAACTGCTAATAAGCCTTCTATTTATATAACTTCGGGTTGTGGTTAACATATTAGGCAACAAACACTTCAAACACTACTATTATTTGTAAATACTTACGAAAATTACATAACTAGTGAATATATCAATCTTTTGAAAAACAGTAAAGAGTGATTTGAAACCAGGACTTCAACATGTACGTCACTCACGCTGCTAACCATACTGTCAACACATCATGAATATTGCACCAATTCTTGTGAATGTGTGTTATCTCAGGGCTGTGGTAAATATGGGTAAGCCATCGGTGACTGCTGTCATGGCAAACTGTAGAGCCATATAGATAAACTTTATTCAGGAAAATCTCTATCAGAGCTTCCCATTTCCGCACTAGTCTCTCATAAGTTCGCATGTCTAAAACGCCACCCCAATTAGATCATTGGTCTGATTGGGCTTCTGCAATGGCCTGCCATAGGACCACATACCCAACTTTCATATATCCTTAAGAGGCTTGTTGGACACACCGTCTTACTGCGCCATGACAGAGCCGACCCCATTAAACTTGTTATTACTGTATTTGACTAAGATCCGTGTCAGTTTTTTTCTAGGCCCTACGAATAAACTAACAACATTCTTCTTTTACTGAATGCATTCTTGCCAGCATCCACTACTCACCAGGGGTTTCTTCGCTGGAGACAGGAAAAGTTTCCACGTCGAACCTGAGACCTTCCTCACTAGTAGTGACGACGGTGAAGCTACCGTCTTCCGGGAAGTCGATGATGCCTGGCTGATCACAGTAGGATGCGTCACAGACACATACTAAACCATATTCCTCCTGACGAGAGTTACACTTATCTGAAAATATTATGGTGGAATTCTACTATCTAGATGGCGTGAATTCAGTTACTAGGCTAGACGAATGAGTAACTGTACGGAACAATTGTTCATTCGTGTGAAGTTTTGACTCGTGTATAATTGGTCATTGGTTGAACCATGAAGAAACAACGTCATTTGCATTAAGTTGAAAAATATGTTTATCGATAATACTGTAATGTATTTATGTTGATATGCTGAGATTAAATTTTAATTTTGGAAGATTATGTTAGTTGTTAATATTGTTCCTGAGTATTGTTGATAACAGTGTTGGAAAAACGGTGAAAGTTGATAATACTGCATGTTTGTGGTAGAGGAGTGACGCTTTTTTGTTTTAAATTTCACTGTTTTTTGTTGAGTTATGACGAACAAATGAATGATATCTTATCGTAGTGGTTACCTTGTGCCGATATGCCCCAGAGGAAGGCTAACAAAAGCACTACAGTCCTCATGTTAACTGCGATTTTTGTATACTCTTCCTGTAAAATACAGACGTATGATTGGTAGCACACGACTTACTGTGGTCGAGTGTCGCTGCACATAGCAGGTACAATATAATATATGCTGTCATAGGGTAGAGTCAACCTTGTTTGCAGCTGCTGGTTCTGGCAAGTCTCCCACATTTTGTGAACAACGGTTCCCAAGCTGACGCAAGTTAAGTTTTTTTAAGAATGTGATTTCCTCGATGGTAATTGTTTATTATTATAATCAAATAAGGTCATTTTTTTATTTACATTATTACTATTAAAGATTCGCCGGTATTCTCCCGGCTCGGACCTTTCCCAAGTGGTGGCCCGGCCTTGGCTCCCTGTCTAGGGAGTGTCTGAGACCTAAGTCTCTCATGGGAGGAGGCACAGGTACCCCCTCATCTTTGGGACCAACTGTCTCCAGGCCTAGCCTCATTCCCCGCCCTCACGGGGATCGTAGGGAGAAGCTAGGCCTCTCTGGTCTGCCATCCCCGCCCCAAGGGGGCTAATGGGAATGGCAGGCTTGTGAGCAACAAGCTCTGGCTCAGGCATCTACCCTACCCTAGAAGGGCTGGGCATGGTGTCGATTTTTTATTTACATATTGATCACTTCTCATAATTTTGAAAAATTTACGAAGACTTTTTCGAAATATGTTTGTTAAGAGATTTTTATAGTGTAGCTTGAAGATGAGATTTCTACTGAATATCTTGAACCAAAAAAATAATTTTTTTTTTTGCAGTGAAAAATGTTTACATATGAAAAGGTGGTAAGCAGCTAATGAATATCAGTAGTAAAATACAACAAGTATGTGAATAAGTCACAATGAGCAAAAAATGTGTCACTGTTGACCACTGAAAGTATTTTCATTGTGGTGTTTTTACATTCTTTCAGGGCAGATTATAACATGAATTTAGGTGTGATGTGACTATTATAAGAACTCCAAAATCTGGTGATGCATTACTGCAAAATGGTTTCGAATCCTATTGTAACCTTTTTTTTGCTATAATGCACTTGAGACATTGTGATTATGTGTAATGAAACGATTATTTAACTTCGGGGATATATTGTTGTATGTGCCTCACAATTATTTTATGGCATCATGCTACCTGAGAACATATTTTTTTTTAATAAATTCGGTGAAGCCATGCAAAACTCTTGATTCATTGATTCTGTAGAGTTTTCATGACATTTTCTGGCCTAGCTCATACGCTTCATGAAATAATATGTCACATATAATGTCGATAAGCTCATTTACTAACATGTCTCGTGAGACAGGACTTCATGGGAAGGTATAAATCCCAGACACACTCGTTCCCCTTCGACATAACACGTCTCCATTCAACAAACCCCACACCTCGGTTGAGACCTTTTTACTTATAATAATGAAATATGGTAAAATACCATGTACTACCTACGGTCCTCCCATTATCCCAGGCGTTGCATGTACCTACGGGTTTAGTGCTTCCCGCGAATGCAGTAACAACGTAATTAATTGCATCATTGTGGATGTTAATTACTTAAGACTATGAACCGCTCTAAATTTTCCCCTCAGGGAAGGTTCCATGACGCCAGTGATGGGAGTTTGATCCAAGGGATTGGAATTGTTATTCCCTACGTTGGATCGAACCTGATTGCTTCCTGTGGAAAATTGCATTTACTTGGATGTATAATTATATACATAATAGTAAATGAACAATGATAACTATTATTTATCAGTTAGACAAGTAGGAATTTGGGACACTTAGGTCGCAAAAAATGTCCCCCTTCGATACCTACAACTGTCATATCCACAAGTTGCTCTGGATCTATTAATTAAATGAAATATACATACACCAGGAATGATGGTAAATATATAAATTTGTGGACTGTATATTAAAAATAATAAATGGTTATATATATACACAATTACATAACAGAAGGAAAATATATCTTAATATCACTCACCAATTTGACTGGAGATTAATGTGTATTATACCCAGAAAACCTCACTGTCTAAATTTATGAAATTACTGGCCAGAATTAAACATAAACAGACTTATCTGAGGTTCCTAGAGCTGTGTTGTCCAGTCGCCTGATACTCAAATTATGCAGGAATGCACATCCAACAATTTCGCCTCCTATTTGAGAGGTGTCAGCCCAATTTTAACCTCTAGAGCACGAAAAATTCTTCCCATTCACTCTAACGTTCTGTTCAATTCAAAACCAAGACGCAGGCTTTCCGTTTTCTATGACATAAATATTATTAAATACAGTATGGCCATCTATTTACATATAAATACTGAATTTCTGGAAAATATATACAGTATTTTCCATACTTCCCTTTTCCCCAGGAGCACTATATGACCCTTACGTCTTTAGCGCTACCCAATATGATTATGAAAGTGATAATTATAATAATACATAATAATTATAATAATAATCATAATTTGATACCCTTTCCTTACATTTTTCGGAGTAGTGAAAGTTAAAAACTAGGATGCAGAAAAGCAAAAAATGTCGGATTTTGTTTATTTGAGATTTAGTCAGACTTTGGTGACCATATTAACCAATAATAACATATAATAACACCACTATTGTATTAATGAATAAAAGAGTGTTTTAACGAATAAATATTGCGAACAAATCCTCACGTTCATAATGTTACAATATCAACGTTCTTGAAACAAGGTGCTGTATGACCCTGGTGGTTTAGCGCTTAGTTTTAACTATAATTATGATTGAAACAAGGTAAAAGAAATTGATGGTTGTTTAGAGGAATGTATTGTTCATCAGATGTTACACTCGGCCCAGGCTTTAATAAAAATTTAATTGTTGTTATGCATCCTCATGGAAGAGTACCATCAAGGCATCAGTAGTGAGATGTAAAAGATCCTGCAGGATAGATGTTAGATGGTGTCCTGCATGTCCTTTACTGGCAGTAGGATACTAATGGAGGATTGTCTGAATGGCTTTGGCAGGTGTCTTGAAATTAAGAAAATTGCCGGAGTTATCATTCACTGTCACATCTATCTCACTGTCACCTCTGAAACCAAATATTAAGATAATTAAGTTTTATGTAGCATAGCTTTCATACAAACCAAAATTATATATATATATATTGACAAAACATTCACAAAAATACGATAGAAAGTAAAACATAGGTAACTCAGAGCTACATGTCGAATACTTCTTCCAGCTCCCCGGCGGTGCGCCGCATGCCCAGAATGCTGCAGGCATTTCCTCTCTGGATTGCAACACTGAGTGTCTGAAAGAGGAAGCTGGTCGCCCTGTGGTCCTTGGTTTCTATGATAAGCTTTTCACCCAGCTCTATTAGGAACTTTAGAGCACACTTGCCCCATGCTCCAAGGGTCTCCGACCCTATTGGGATGAAGTTATAGCAAGGGGGAAGGTCTTCATATTTGCGGATCTTCTGGGTCTCCCTGTGGCTGGCAGTTCCACCCCCCTTCCACTAAGGAGTATGGCAAGTAGGTGTCTGCCAATGTGGCGGCACATGTGTAGTCCCAGGCAATCTGCTTTCCATCCTTCCAAGGTAGCACAGTGGCTCCATCAGGACGCTTTTGACTTCCGTCAGACCTCTGCACTTGGGGTTCCCGTTGAGCTGGGCAACGGGCTGTGGCGAGGCTTCTCTTTATGATGTCATTGACCTCCTCATGCCTGGCATACTTCCCTTCTGCTGTGTGACACACGAGACCATGAAGTCCGAATTGATCAGCTGTCGCCCTGCCGCAAATACACCCATGTTCGGTGAGGATGGGGGAGGCTAGGCGAAGAGCAACACCAATCCGAATGGCCTGTGTGTGTGTACTCACCTATTTGTACTCACCTATTTGTGGTTGCAGAGGTCGAGTCCTAGCTCCTGGCCCCGCCTCTTCACCGGTTGCTACTAGGCCCTCTCTCTCCCCGCTCCATGAGCTTTATCAAACCTCGTCTTAAAACTGTGTATGGTTCCTGCCTCCACTACGTCATTTTCTAGGCTATTCCACTGTCTTACAACTCTATGACTGAAGAAATACTTCCTACTATCTCTCTGACTCATTTGTGTCTTCAACTTCCAATTGTGGCCTCTTGTTTCTGTGTCCCCTCCCTGGAACATCCTGTCTTTGTCCACCTTGTCTATTCCACGCAGTATTTTATATGTCGTTATCATGTCTCCCCTGACCCTCCTGTCCTACAGTGTGGTCAGGCCGATTTCCCTTAATCTTTCTTCATAGGACATTCCCCTTAGCTCTGGAACTAACCTTGTCGCAAACCTTTGTACTTTCTCTAGTTTCTTGACGTGCTTTATCAAGTGCGGGTTCCAAACAGGTGCTGCATACTCCAGTATGGGCCTGACATACACGGTGTACAGTGTCTTGAATGATTCCTTACTAAGGTATCGGAATGCTGTTCTCAGGTTTGCCAGGCGCCCATATGCTGCAGCAGTTATCTGATTGATGTGTGCTTCCGGAGACATGCTCGGTGTTATACTCACCCCAAGATCTTTCTCCTTGAGTGAGGTTTGCAGTCTTTGGCCACCTAGCCTATACTCTGTCTGTGGTCTTCTGTGCCCCTCCCCCATCTTCATGACTTTGCATTTGGCAGGATTAAATTCGAGAAGCCATTTGCTGGACCAGGTGTCCAGTCTGTCCAGGTCTCTTTGAAGTCCTGCCTGGTCCTCATCAGATTTAATTCTCCTCATTAACTTCACATCATCTGCAAACAGGGACACTTCTGAGTCTAACACTTCCGTCATGTCGTTCACATATACCAAAAATAGCACTGGTCCTGTGTGTGTGTGTGTGTGTTCATTATTACGTCAAAAGCTGTATGTTAAATGTTGACATCCTGGAGGGTGGTAGAATACCTTAATTAAATAGAGATGGGTTGTGAAATAATCTTAGGCAGGATAACAGCTCGGAGCCCGAAAATTCAGCTTCGTAAAACAAAGGCTTATAAGTTCCTCAGTTATTTGGGAGCATGTAAGTAACAATAATAATTCTATACAAATGTAACCCATCCTCACATCATGAGTGATATGTGTGTAGAACATTTGAAAGTTGCCGGGGCTTATCAAGACATGACCATGCCAGTCATGGCGACTTTTTTTTAAGAATTTAAGACATTTTAATACACGTTTAATAGGTTTATCTATCATTACATAATCTAAAATACAATGAGATGTATTATCTAGTGGCAGGGAAACTTCAGAAACTAATGTTGTTGATTAGAATACTTTATAAGTACGTTGTAAGTCGTGGCAATACATTGGTAGGCTATACCGACAGCATGTATATAAGGCACACAATAATATGTCATAACCAGCATTGTGGGTCTTATTTACACATTGTAAGTTAAGAGTCAATAAACACTCACGTGTTAAGAAGAACGACGACGGTGCGGCCTGTGGGGTCCAGGAAAGCCACGGTCTCCACCGAGTTACTTGTGGTCACTGAGTGTATGCGTTGAGATTCAGGCAACACGAACTTGCTGAAGTGACCCAGACCGTAGAACATTGGTTGCTTGTAGAACTCTCCCGCATCCTGTTCAGTGTACAATGAATTTTCTGTATTTTCGAAGGGATAATAACGTTACACATTTGTACTGCCCTAAAGGATGATGTTTTTGGTTGACTAGTACCTACTTCAGGCAATTATTTTACCATTATTGAAAAAAAAGAGATGTTATGTTAACATTTTCATAGTTCAAAAATTTAATGAGTCGGCGTGCACGTTACAATAATATTTTAATGTCAGTGTTATCGTGAATATTTTTTAAAACTCTATACTGAAAGTAAAAAAATTACAGGAGCTTTCTGGTAAGCAGGGAAAATTATATGATGTTAGGAAAGAGCGTAAATTATACTAACAATATCGACAATAATGGGTGCATCGAGGGATCCATGGGCCCAGTTGGGTCCTCCCAGCCTGTTCACAGCCATATTCCAGTCCACCCAACCAGCTGAATAATGGTTTATATCCTGCAGGGATAAACGGTTATTTAATATACTGTAATGTCCTCAAAATTTCAGTTTAAGCACTATTTTAAAGGTTCCGGGTATTTATTCAGTGTTGGGTTTAATTAACCCTATAGCTTGCCTGCCTGTGTTATGTTATAGATATATCTTTTCACCACTATCCTTATGATGATACATCAATAAAACCATGAATTAAGTACTCACAAATCCGAGTAAAGATATTTATAAACATATGTAGTATATAACATGATTGTTTCAAATCTAATCCTGTCCATTTTGAATGATAAAGACAATTAATGTAATTTTTCAACATAACCTTTTAATGCAACTGAAACCGTAAGGCTAATATATCAATTTGGAAAGTTTCCGTTCGCAGATTTCCCATAACACAAAATACGTATAATGCAAACTTTGATGTACAGTGTGAAGGATACTCACCTTTAAAACAAAACATTGCTCACTATCTTGAAACATCTCAAAAGTATATTTAGCGATCTTTTGGTTTTAAATAGAGTGCAAACCTAGCTCTGGTAAGCCAGCAGGCGCTTTACCAGTTGACGGGTCATTAACTAATTAAGACTTGTGTCATGAATCACTCTCCTGTTTCCTGACAAACTTAACACCACCATCTAGGAAACACTGAAGACTGATAGATCAGCAGGGCTTTACCTCTATCATGGAGTGAGTATATTCCTCTGTGCGAGTCCACGACCCAAGGTGCACATGATATTGTCCATCCTCGCCGACTCCTGTTAAAGCCAAAAGTATTAACTCTCCGCAAACTACATATTGAAAATATAAACTAACAACGTTTCTGTTCGCTTTGGAATATTATTAAGTCACGATTGACTAGATCATTATCCACTCAAGCAACATGAAGGAAAGTCGTGTAGCTTGTGTTTTAGCCTCATTAAGATATATTAGTGTGCTTTTTACGTTAATTTCAGTTGAAGTTGCATACTCTCGGGTATCAAACTATCCAAAGAAATGTTTTTATTCGTCATTTCCATTACGTTACCAAAATAACTTTACCTTGACATGCCTCGGTGTATAGAAGAAATTTCTCTGGAGACAGAGCTTGGGTCTGATCCAAAACGTCAGCACTCACATACTTGTCTGAGTACCAATGTACTGCTGTACCGTCGATGTACTGATCACACTCTGGGTCCTCAAACAACTGTACATCCAGTTAGTGTTAAGTTAGATTGTTGAGTTTAAAATCTAACATAGGATAAAGCTAAACTCACTATATATAATCTAATAGAATTAAACACTCACTGTATATAAACTGAAGAATATACATCCCACGGTGTATATAGGAAGTGTTAACATCTACTGTCTATCTGTTAGCCACGATATTATTATTGTTATAATTGTGAACTTCATACCAAGAAATTTATTGAAAACTGCTTCTGTCAACTTTTCTGTACTCGACTGAAGAAGCTTACTGTGTAGGCGAAACGTTTCGAAATAAAGATACCTAACTGTTGCATATGTGTCTTACCTAACAAAACTGCGAGATAAAACTGAGCAATTGAGATAAATGCACAAGTGGATTAATGTTTCATTGTTTTAGAAAATAAATTTTGATGAGATATTCCATTCACAGTCCTTTCAAGGAAGTGCCTTGACGTCGAAGAAGGATCTCCTATTAATTTCCTAAGATTAATTCAACACGATTGTCTTCCATTTCACACAAGCTTATATGACTAGTTTAATGCTTTATCATCAGCATCCTCATGATCAACATAATAATGACAATGATAATAATAATAATAAGTTTATTTCCAGTATTTTAAGAGTTAGTACCTGAACAAAGGCATAGTTACCAGCCAAAAGCCAGATTACATTTACGAGCCAACATAAGTCAAAGCTCTGGAATTTCTAGTAAAAATTAAACGAGAATGAAATTCATATATTCCTCATTTATCTGAATATATTAGGTATTTTTACAGGGCGGTGGGAAATCGACAATGGTTTCCTTTGATTACCAAGGCTGAGTTTTTATCATAATTTCGTGCTAGAATGTAATGATATGATCTTATAATAACAATATAATATATCTTTATTTCTACAAGTACACGTACAAGGTACACAAGCCTAGGTTACATCAATGACATACAATGCAGAACATTTCGAGCAAATTAGGTCAATTTTGTCCCAGGATGTAACCCACACCCAGGTACCCATTTTTTAATGATGGGTGAACATAAGCAGCCGGTGTAAGGAAACACGCTCAGCGTTTCAACCCTAGCCGGGAATAGAACAAGGACCCTCACTATGTGAAGCCAGCGCCTTGCCATTAGGCCACGGGCCTGGTCCGCGGGCCGCATGTAGCCCTTCTAGGAAATAGATGCGGCCCTCACATCAAATTACGAATTCACTTTTATTTAGGTCTCACACTGCAGTGTCAACAAAAACCGTGTGGCCCTTATTACACATCTGACCATCAAGTGTAGCCCACTTGTGTAGGAAGGTCGCGGACCTCTGCTGTACAGGAACCTGAGAATTCTTGATGCTATTGATTTGCTCCAGTGATTAACGATGGTTGTAAGGGATGGTTTTCACTGAGATAATTTATTTCTTTATATTTTATTGTGCGTAATAGTACCCTGAGAGCTTCTGTAACATGATGCTTTTGAATATATATATATATACAGTCGACCCTCGAATTTAGTCGTGCCTTTTCTGTATGCAAAACTATTTTTATTATCTGTAAAATGTATTTTTTGTTAATATTTTTGGGTGTCTGGAATGGTTTAATTGGATTTACATTATTTCCTATGGGAAATATTAACAAAAAATACATTTTATAGATAATAAAAATAGTTTTGCATACAGAAAAGGCACGACTATGTATATATATATATATATATATATATATATATATATATATATATATATATATATATATATATATATATATATATATATATATATATATATATATATATATATATATATATATATATATATATATATATATATATATATATATATATATATATATATATATATATATATATATATATATATATATATATATATCAATCGAACATTAAAAAGGGCTATAATTTAATATAATTATAATAAAAAAACAAGCTCTAAACCCACTAAGGTCAAACGCGGGCTAAAGTTTAAGCATTAAATAATGCATTTAAGGTACTACTTCATCTATGTGTACTGTTACCAGTGTTTAACAAATGTAACAGATATTATCTAAATGATACGTAATATTACGTATTGATAGGTGTAAGCAGGATGGGTATGGGACACTTCAATTCAATTCAAATTCAAAGTTTATTCTCTATAAGGATTACAATGCTGAGTTTACAGAAATTTGGTTATTGTGTGGGTTACATGTAGTAAAATAGTGATTACAGTGTACCACTAGAACGCTTAGCATGGCTAGGCATTTCGGGCAGACTTAGTTTTATTCTTAATTGTAAAATATTACAAATTATGAGGTAAGTTGGTATTATGGCTAAGTGAATAAATACTAGTTTGTGAGTTTAGCAATGTGAATGCTTTTGTTTTGGCACAGTACATAGTTTCAGTATTCGAGTATCATAGGATTCATTATTTTAAGATTGAGATTAATATTTCTGTTTATGGTCAAATGGGTGAGTGTAAGTGTGAACCACCAGGTGGTATTTGTGTAGTTAGTTGACGGGGTGTATCAGGGAGATAAGATGTTTTCTAATGGTAGTTTTGAAGGTGATGAATGTGTCTGCAGTTCTAGAGTTCTCAGGTAGGGTGTTCCAGATTTTAGGGCCTTTGAGATACATTGAATTTTTGTAAAGGTTTAGTCGGACACGGGGAATGTCGTAGAGATGTTTGTGTCTGGTGTTATGCCTGTGGGTTCTGTCACAACTATCAAGAAAGCATTTTAGGTCAAGGTTGATATTAGAGTTTAAGGCCCTGTAGATGTAGATTGCACAGTAGTAAGTGTGGATGTACTGAACAGGGAGTAAGTTTAGATCTATGAAGAGTGGGGGGGGGTGTTGCCAGGGATGGGATTTAGTGATTATTTTTACTACAGCTTTTTGTTGGGTTATTATTGGCTTTAGGTGTGTTGCTGCAGTTGATCCCCAAGCACAAATAGCATAGGTGAGGTATGGATAAATAAGTGAGTGGTATAGTGTGAGAAGGGCATTTTGCGGCACGTAGTATCGTATCTTGGAGAGGATCCCAACCGTTTTGGAAACTTTTTTGGTTATATGCTGGATATGGGTGCTGAAATTCAGGTTGTTGTCAAGGTATAAGCCTAGGAATTTGCCCCCATTATTTCTGGTAATTAGAGTGTTGTCAATCTTAATGTTAATTTGTGCATCTCCTACTCTGCTACCAAACATAATATAGTAGGTTTTGTCAGTGTTAAGCGTAAGTTTATTGGCTGTCATCCAAGTCGATATTTTGATCAGCTCCTCATTCACAATGGTGTTGAGGGTGGCAAGATTAGGGTGAGAGATGACATAAGTCGTGTCGTCAGCAAAGAGAATGGGTTTCAGGTGTTGGGATACGTTTGGAAGGTCATTGATGTATATGAGGAAGAGCAGGGGACCAAGGACACTTCCCTGCGGAACTCCAGTATCAAGTGGCCGTGTTGCTGATGCTGTGTCTTTAATGGTGAC
This sequence comes from Cherax quadricarinatus, assembly GCF_038502225.1. NCBI lineage: Eukaryota > Metazoa > Arthropoda > Malacostraca > Decapoda > Parastacidae > Cherax > Cherax quadricarinatus. Next base: position 8,567,406 of record NC_091304.1, on the reverse strand, counting down.
ATACTGATACCTATTAGTAATGTAAGATTTGAAATAAGCAAGCGCATGGCCTCTTATACCGTAATGATCAAGTTTGTGGAGTAGGATGTCGTGGTCTACTTTGTCAAAAGCTTTTCTTAGGTCAATAAAAATTCACCAAATTCAAGCTAACTAATAGGCTGGTGAGAACCAGCGTTATCAGCGCAGCTTATCATAAATAGCTGATATTTTCAAAGACTTACTGGTATGACATAGGAGGGCAGCGTGTCCCTGTTGAAGTCATCAACCATCATCTTGAGACGTCTCATCCCAGCAGCCTCCAGTGTGGGTCCCAGGTTGGTCTTGAGCCAGTCTCGCATGTCCTCCGCCGACCATCCTAAACAGTTTATAGCCCACTGCCAAAACAAAAAGAAATAACATTTCACAGATTTTTTATCTTTCAAATATACATTAAATATATTTAATAGTATTAGTTTTCAAGTATATAAACATTTTTAATCTTTAAAGAAACCAAAGATTCAGACTTACATCAGACTCATAACAGAGTGGTTCATTCTGAGGAGTGAGACCCCACAATTCAGCTCCTTCTGCCTCATACGCTTCAACGAACCTGTCACAGCAAGTGTGAAAGGTATTTATTTATCACAACATGGAAGAAAATAAAAACTACGTCCAACAAAGACCAAGAACCAATATGAATACAACATGACACATGACCTACTGATTTTGTGTGTCAGAATTTCATTTTTGTTTCCTTTAAGGAGGGGAGGGGGTACTGCCTTAAAGCTGGTGAAGAGTTCTTAATCCGGCCTTAACCGATTTACAGGTTTCATTTGAATTTAATAATCATTTGTCTTTGTTTTTTGTGTCTTTTTTTATCAAATGGCACTGGGCATACAATATGAGTTAAATTCCCAAGACATTAGAGGTTTAACATATTACTGGTAAAGGTTTTGATTTTATGGATGTCATGAAAACTATATATATCGCTGCTGGTTTATGCTATAATACATCGACACCATGCCCAGCCCTTCTAGGGTAAGGTAGGTGCCTGAGCCCGAGCCTTTAGCTCATAAGACTGTCATTCCCATTTGCCCCCTTAGGGCGGGGATGGCAGACCAGAGAGGCCTAGCTTGTGGCTAGGCCTGGGGACAGTTGGTCCCAAAGATGAGGAGGTACTTGTGCCTCCTCCCATGGGAGACTTAGGTCTCAGACACTCCCTAAAGAGGGAGCCAAGGCCGGGCCACCACTTGGAAAAGGCCCGGGCCGGGAGAATACCGGCTAATCTTTAATAATAATAATATGCTATAATAATAATTATGTACTAAACAAAAATTATGTCTTCAATACATTGCACAAAATGCTCAGATAACTTTAATGTCTTCGTGAATATATTTATTTTATTTCCTGTACAGCAAGTATACAGAAATGTTGTTATATTATGTGCAGAAACGGAAGACCAGTCCAAAATCTTCCTAGGTCAAGGTCTTGTGACTGAATGCGTAACAAGATGAACATCACCTCAAGGCAAGGAACCTGCTCGAATTAAATGCATTATTATTAGATAACAATATATATTAAATTTTCTTCGGAAGATGTCGACTTTAGGTGAAAAATCGAATAATGACTAGAAACTAATTGGCTGTCCAGGACGCCACAATACGAACAAGCATCACAAGGGTTAGGATTTGATTAAAACTGTATCATACTAGGTTCACTAAATATATATCATCACATGCATCACGAATTACGTGAAACGCTAAGCCCACGTGGATAATCACTTCAATCCTACCCCTTGTGATTCATTTGAAGTGATTAAGGTCCAAGGAGAGAAACGTCTTCTGCAAAAGTGCGTCCATCTCCCCACTACTTATCTGTACATAAACTTGTAGAAAGGCAATATACTGTTAGAGCGCCATCATAGTTGAGAAGTTGGCTACCAGCTAGCACGCACAATAACCCTCTTACTCACTTGACAATGTAGTTGGCCCATGGCTGCCACATCTCCTTTAATAGTATTCCTGACCCATTAAACATGCCGTTAGTCTTCATCCACGTCGGGGAGGACCAGGGGGAGCCGAACAGCTTTATTTGGTAAGGTGACAACTCCTGAGCTCGCTTGATGAGGGGAAGCTGCAGGGATATGTACTTTGGTTTGTTAAAGTTTTTTTAGGGATTCTCGTAGCGTCTTAAAGTGTTATCCTAAAGATGTGTCGGTACAATTCACTGCACGAGACGGGTTTACTCTCGTAAGCTAGCGATGAATAGCGCTGACACGTTCTACATTATTGGATTTTAAAACTTGAACTTCGAAATAAAGTTATCGATTGACACTCATATTCCGAGGACAATACCCCAGCTAACGTTTTATTGAAAAAAAAAGAATATTTACCTTATAATTGTAATCCTCCATAGTTAGGTTCCAGTATACAAGGTCGATGTCTCCTTCAACATCGTCGTAGGAGTATGGTCTCGTGGAGAAGTCACTGCCAGCGATAGGGATGCGACACAAGTTGTATCCCAGTCCCTCAGGAGCGAAGTAGGATCTGCCGTTGTAAAACAATGGGATATGTTTCTGAGCGAGTATATAAAGAGATTTTTTTTTGCAAAACTATGAAAGTAGCTGAATATATCTAATATTTCTGCAAAGAAAAAGTCATACAAAGCAACTTTTATGTAAGAAAGTTAATTTTACAAGCAGGGCAAATATTTCATCGTTTGTCTATATCCCTCATTTTTTGTCCATCTTTTGAAAAGCAGAATGAGATTTGTAGTATAGATCTTACTCTGCATGATTTCAGTTAGATATATTTTCTACTCTGCCTTATTTCCACCGAATTCCTTATAATTCCTGACGCTTCTGACCAAGAAATTCAGTTATGAGGCCACTACCCCAATTCCCTTACCTAAGGAAGTACTCCTGAGCCTCGCTGGGAAGACCGACTACGTTAAGACCTGTGGAGTCTGTGAAGGAACCCCCGAAGCCGATAATGGTTTGATATACGTCTTCCCGGTCCAGAGTTACTACCACAGCATCTGGTAAACACACTTGTCAGTAAAGGTCTGTGCTTTTGTTTCTAGTTTCATGTTCTTAGTAAGAAAGTGCAAAATAAACATGTCTTTTAATAATGCTATTGATCCTTATATTTATATAACATTGGGGCGTGGTAAACATATTAGGAACTAGACATTACGTTGTACACATTATTTCCTGGTAATTTAGTGTCCTCATAACTCAGCCCGCTTCAAATAATACTAGTAATTATATACCGAAAATGCATAATTCGTGAATACAGTATTTTAATGTATAAAAGAGCACTATTAGGTGATTTGAAACTAGGTTTTACAGCAAAGTCACTCACGCTACTAATCATGGCATAAACAAATCTTGAATATTACAGTCAACTGTTACATATATATATATATATGTGAACTCAGGATTGTGGTAAGCCAGCGGTTGCTGCTACCATGGCTATCCCATTTTCTGGAGTCATAAAGATAAGCTTTGCTTACAAAAATTCACGGACACTGGAATAAATTCATACAATATTTCGAGGGCATGGGAATGTGGTAGGCAAGCAACAGTGATATATTTTGTAGATATAACCTAAAATAACTCAATATAGTTCTTAGACGCCATCATATCGCCTCTCCTAATAGTGTCGGAACCACATCCTCAAGGCCAACATCCTCTTAATTATGTGAAACATGTATGCTTCCAAATCAAGGAACTAGTGAGTTTAGCGCTTTTTGATAATAATAATAATAATAATAATAATAATAATAATAATAATAATAATAATAATAATAATAATAATAATAATAATAATAATAATAATAATCCAAATCAAGGATGACTTAACCTTAACTAATAAATAACCGCATTTCATGTCACAGGAACATTGCAGTAGGCCTACTGACCCTTGATTCATGTCAGGGTAAATATGAGTTACCTATTTAAGTTTTTAAAGTGAAATAAAAATCAAATATGATTCCCAAACATTTTTTGATAATTTTACATCGCTATCTTCCTAATGTCCCTTAGATGTTTTAGCAAGCTATTTTGCCACGTCCCCACCATAAGGCCGGCACCGCTAAATGACAAAGACCTATGTCAGTTTTTTTTTTGTCCCTAACGGATAAACTTTCCCTGAATGTGTTCTTTCCAGCATTCACTACTCACCGGGGGTCTGTTCGCTGGAGACAGGAAAAGTTTCCACGTTGAACCTGAGACCTTCCTCACTAGTAGTGACGACGGTGAAGCTACCTTCTTCAGGGAAGTCGATGATGCCTGGCTGATCACAGTAAGATGCGTCACAGACACATACTAAACCATATTCCTCCTGACGAGCGTTGCACTCATCTGAAAATATTATGATGGAATTCTGTTTTGTAGATCTCATGAACTCTGTTACTACGCTAGACGAGCATAAGTCGCATGACAACAGAACAGTTACTCATTCGTGTGAAGTTTTGACTCGTGTATTACTGGTCCCATAGCAGTGTCATATGCATCGACTTGCAAAATATGTTTTTCGGTATTGACAGTAAATTCATGCAGTGACTGGCAGACAATGAGCAAAAATAGAATACTGTATTATATTTATGTTGATGCGCCTAAACTAAATTTGACATATGAAAGATTGTATTAAAGTTCTTAGTATTGTGCCTGAGTATGCTGGTAACATTTTAGTTTTGGGCAGGAATGTTAATGTTAGTGTTGGAAAAATGGTGCAAGTTGATAATACTGTATGTTGGTGGTGGTGAAGTGACGCATTTGAGGTTTTACTGATTTTTTTTTTTTTGTTGGGTTGTAACGACCAAATGCAAGATATCTTATCATAGTAGTTACCTTGTGCTGAAATGCCCCAGAGGAAGGCTAACATAAGCACTATAGTCCTCATGTTAACTTCGGGTTTCGTGTTCTCTTCCTGTAAAATACAGACGTTACAGACGTCTGTTAGGTAGCACACGACTTACTGTGGTCGAGTGTCGCTGCACATAGCAGGTTCAATATAATATATGCTGTCATAGGGTAGAGTCAACCTTGTTTGCAGCTGCTGGTTCTGGCAAGTCTCCCACACTGTTGACAACAGTTATCTCCTGCGACAGTTCCCAAGCTGACTCATGCTAAGTTTAGGATTGTCAGTTTCTCGTTAGAAATTATCAACGAATCATTAATTTAGAAATTTAGTAAAACTTACCAAAATATTTTGAAATAGACTTTGATGTAAAAAAAATTATAATGTATCTTGAAGATGAGGCGTCTATTTGGTGTTTTGATCTAATAAAATATTTCTTTTTGCAGGAAAAATATCTTAACTTTTGCAAACATATCATGCAGCGCAGCTACTTTGGCAGTGGTAACTAAAGGGTATTTTTATTGTATTGAGTTTATATTATTTTAAAGTAGTCTAAATATTATGGATTTTGGCTGTGTGACCTTAATATAATGACCTTGAAACCTTGGGGACACATTAATGTGCTCGATACTTGGCTATACTTTGTAATAAAATTACATATTAGTTTGATGTACTGGCCAAATAATTTCTTGGAGTGATGGTATCCGTTAGTTTTTTTTTTTTTTTTTTTTGCTTAATCTGGTGATGCCATGCAGACCTTGAGATCCATTGATGAACTGTTGTGTAATGATGAATTTTTATTCTATACAATTTTATTACTTGTAATAGTTTATGCCTAGGAATGCAGATCACAACACCTCCTAATACTAAAGAATAAACTTCGTTGTGTCATGGGGGTTCGTCAAGGAGATATTGGAGACACACGTTGGATCTCTTGGAGGCGTATAATTAAGGGAGTCGTGAGGAGTAGCCCAGGCCTGCCCTATCCAGTCTGCTATATGCCTAGCGTTGAAGTGAGGATGAATACTGTGTCCTACACCTCACGTGAGAGACTCTTGACCTCACAGCAAGAAGGGACCCTTACTATAAAGTAGCTGGGATTATCTAAGTATACTACACAGAAACACTACTGATAGTTGTAGTGGATAATACATCCGTGTAAATATATTGTAGACACTAGTAAACGTTTCGTACTTAGTTCTATGTAGCTAGAGGAACGTTCATTGCTCCTGGAGAAAATTTCTATAATTTTCTTAAATTCAGAATGTGTAAATTTGAATATAATAATTGTGTATTAGAATGTGTTCCTGGGCTGACGCTTCTTGAAATTTCGAATGGGAGTGGAGGGGGGGAAGGGTGTCCAGCGACGACAGAGGAATACACAGGAGATGCCATATTCAATTTGGGAGAGAAACACTGGTTGAAATTTGTATGTAGTTGAGCGTCTACGAGGTCAAAATAGTGTGGGGCCTCATTAATGGATCAAGTCACCTATAATCGTGTGCTGGAGTACTGATAAATTTACCCTTGAAGCAGTCACAATAAGACGGCATTAGAGACTTCAACGAGATGCGGCGTCATTACAGCACACCCACGAAAGTACGCCATTGTTACCTAGCAACTAGATTATTGACTCCAGTTTAAATCTATTTGCTAGGTAGGCGTTAGGAAGTGTTCTACAAGTAATTAAATGGTGATCCATCATATTTATGGTGAGTGCTCCAGTTAAATTTTGTTTTTATAAACTTTTGCATAACATACATATATCATTACTTACATGCTATGGACTCAACAGATTCCCCTCAAGTCACAAACTCAATATACAGTCCACTATATTATAATTTATCAGAGTTACTGGTATTAATTTTTTATACACTTAAAGTTTTATAGGCTCAACTGTACTTGTGGGTGAGCAAGAGTGTGTGGGTCATGAAGGAGAGGCATGGTGCTGCCTACTGCCTCTAAAATCCCTCCTAGCTCTGAAGTACAACCAATATTGATAAGTATAATAAATTCTTGCTTAGTCGTACCCCGCGTAAATTATGTAGATGAAATAGTTCAAGAATGTGCCTGTGCACATCATCCCCATAATTTCAAACAGCTCCTTGTATCCTTTCCATATTAACATTCTATTAACTCAAAAGTGTTTATAAATGTTCTTATTTAAAAAAATTTCTTACGCACTTTGAACTCGTGAGGTTACGCACACCAACATGGGGTAGTCATTCTATAGACAAGGAATCAACTTTGTTTGGGTTTAAAGTATATTCGGAAGCTAGAAACAAATTAAGTTGAGGCCTTAATGATCTTGACAGCCGATAGTATTTTAAACTTCAACACTTAATTTTACCTTTATTGTTAGTTTTCGGATTATTTCTTGATTTCTTGGGTTATTCAAGGTTATTAAGTCTATTCTGGGTTAATAATACAAAAAGACTCTTACTCTTCTTCGACTTTATTTATTTCTTTATTCCACCGTCGTGCACCTTCACGGACAGTCACTGAAGCTCGCACTTCCGGGACAGTCACTGAAGCTCGCACTTCCGAGGTAGTCACTGAAGCTCGCACTTCCGAGGTAGTCACTGAAGCTTGGACTTTGTATTCCTATACTCTTATGTCTGAACTGAATTTCATCTTTCTGTTGACACTTTATTTATATCGAGAGTCTTATCTCTTAGCAAATACGTAATGTTTTATATATATATATATATATATATATATATATATATATATATATATATATATATATATATATATATATATATATATATATATATATATATATATATATATATATATATATATATATATAAAGTGTACTTGCGTACACATTTATATCTGCGACCTTAGAAGCCATCGCAGAGTCGACTGACCTTTAAATTAATTACAAATTATTTCTGAGGCACTTTTTCTAAAAAAATTTTGACTATTATATTAAAACAAACTCCTGTCTATTATTTTATTTAATTCGAAAAAAATATTACCGTAAATCACATTTTTTCCTGTTAATATTTTGGCTTGCATAATGCACGCTAAGAATGCCACTTAATTTTTTTTCCACTTTCCGTCTACAGAGTTGCTCATAATTTATGGCATTCTCTTTCTACCAACATTTTTATTCCAAATTAGAAAAAAAAATTATTCGTCTCCATAGCGCACAAGACCACATTTATTGAATCACTGATCTCGAGTTGCAAAGTTGTTTTCTCTCTTCTTCTACTACTACTATTACTACTGTCGTAAATCTTACTCTAAGGAATTCGCGATCTGTACACTTTCTGTTAAAATACGGTGACGTAAAACTCGGATAGCGTCTCTTCTCCAGGATGTTTGTAGTTAAACCTAGAAGAGAACGGAACGTTGTTGCAGTCTTCCATGTTAAAGCTGTTCCGTGGAAAGAATCAAGATCTCTTGTTATCTCTAGTACCTTCGTTCACCAGTCCTTCACGAGATATTTCTGGGGTTATCTGCTGAACAGAGATTATGTATTAAGTACGAATCATATGCTTTGTAATATATGCTTAATTGTTACGTTGTCTATCACTTTTCGAACTAATGGGTTCATAAACGATGGTTATAAAACAAATATAAATACATGAAATATTATGTTTATTTAAACTTTGTTCTCTAACCTGTGTAGATACTGGTAAGCCCAGGTTATCTTTCGAACACGTTTGTCTGGTACAAAACTGAATCAGATCAGTTCATGGAGTTCACTGGATCTTGACTATCATTCATACAGAAAGATCAGGTCTTGGAGGATGTTAATAGAAGAAGTACTGAAAGCTCTTAACTGGTGGAAGAATATTGCCGAGTTCAGCATAACATTAATGTAAGATGGTCTGGATGGACTTGGCAGGCATCTTATAGTTAAGGAAAGTGTCAGCACCATCAGTCACAGAGACGTCCACTTCGCTCTCACCTCTGAAAGCAAATATCAGTTAACTGTTTTATAGCTTCGAATACTGGATAAGCTAAGAAAAATGAAAACTTACAAATGAACATAATAAAATATGTTATTTGGGTTATGAAAATTTTGTCGGAGTAATCTGAATTTAAAATTATTAACCGAACCTAAAGAAATCTGTGAAATGTGGTCAGCATCTCTTACTAATAAATTTAATTATCGTGAATGCATTTAGGACGCTTCTGTAAAGAATCACAGGATACATGTGTGCAGTCGAAAGGCTTAAAATCTAACAATCTAATAAATAAGAATTTTTTAAAGAGGTCGACCGGTAAGCTTGTGGAAGGATTAGGTCAACTGACCAACAGCTCCAGTGGCGGGTCATCACATGACTAAGACCCGCGTCAGGAAACACTTGTCTTGTTTCCCGACGAATCTTACTTAATCATACATTGTCTTACTTGTTGAGAAGAAGGACAACAGTGCTGCCTGAGGGGTCAATGAAGGCAGCAGTTTCAAGTGTGTCGCTGGTGGCGGAGGAGGACACTCGCTCAGCACCATCCACCACGAATTTACTGAAGTGACCCATAACGTAGAACATTGGTTGCTTGTAGAACTCTCCCTCATCCTGTGGATCATATGTAATGTTTTTGTACCGTTTATGATCCCACTGAAGAGTTATATTTTGCAGTGCCGTAAAGACCGTCTTGCTAATAATTGTTTGTATTATAATTTTTATATAAAACAAATTTAAAGGAGACATAACGAATGAACCGTTTTACAAAAATATTGGGATGCAAAATAAAATTAATTTTCCTTTGAATTTCTTGTTCAGAATACTCTACATTTAATATTGGTGCAGCCATGTGGACGTTACGTGAAATATTTGTTGCACACAAAAATGACAAAAATTTTTTTTTACTATGCCAGGCGTCTTCTACCGCCAAAGGGTGGCTTCTAAAAAGGAAAACAATTTCACCATCATTCATTCAATAACTAGTTTACTAGATGTAAACAGGCATTACAGTTCAAATAGCGCTCCGAAATGCAACATTCACATTTCTTCGTCACTGTACTTCCCACCTCCAGGATCTGGCTAACAGGTTTATCCTGAATCTGTTTATGTCACCTTGCACACTCCAACAGCACGTCAAACCTTAAAAAAACACTTGTGTCCACTTACTCCGAGCCTTTCTCCAATCCTTCCAGAGACAACTCCGATCCCTCATTCTTTATAGCCAAATTTATTCACCCTCTGTCATCCTCTTCTGCTTCAACCTTTCTAAATGGCCACATCACCTCAATAACATTTCCTCCGCCTCTAAGCTTTGAGATAAAATTAATATTATGATAGTTCCCAAGTACAGAGCAGCCGACTTTCATGAGATGCACCGACCGAACTATTAGTAATAAACTGGACCAAACTATTAAATGTAGACAACGTTCTTGTGTTAGGAGCAATTACTCCTTCATCTCTCGTCAATAGATAGAACGATAATGAGGAGTTATACTAACAACATTAATGATGACAGGGGCATCAAGCATGTTGAAAGCCCAATTGGGTCCACCAAACAAGTTCAGAGCCCTGTTCCAGTCCACCCAGCCAGCCGAGTAGTGGTTTACAGCCTGTAGAAATACGCTCCATGTACAGTTTGCTCAGTATTAGGAAATCTGTTTACATTTTACAATGAAGAATAAATGACACATTGGAAAATGAATAATCATATATTACTTGTCTTTTCTAACATGAAAATTTTTTCAGTAAGGATTTCAGTACTTGTGGAAGTGTGATAGAAAATACCTTAATATTTGTTTACACTGACGCAGCAAACATTTTCATAGTATATACAAATACACAAACATTTTGTTCAATTTGCTTAAATCCTGAGTCACTATAAATAGTCTTTACGTAAGAAAATTAAGAGCAATTGTTTAACGTAACAAAATTAAGAACAATTGCTTTACGTAAGAAAATTAAGAGCAATTGTTTAACGTAACAAAATTAAGAACAATTGCTTTACGTAAGAAAATTAAGAGCAATTGTTTAACGTAACAAAATTAAGAACAATTGCTTTACGTAAGAAAATTAAGAGCAATTGTTTAACGTAACAAAATTAAGAACAATTGCTTTACGTAAGAAAATTAAGAGCAATTGTTTAACGTAACAAAATTAAGAACAATTGCTTTACGTAAGAAAATTAAGAGCAATTGTTTAACGTAACAAAATTAAGAACAATTGCTTTACGTAAGAAAATTAAGAGCAATTGTTTAACGTAACAAAATTAAGAACAATTGCTTTACGTAAGAAAATTAAGAACGATTGCAGACGTGGTAGGAGTAAGTTACGTGATAAAACTGCAAATCTTTGTGGAGCGAAGCTGGACTGATGCAGCCTTTGAATACATGATTAAAAACTGAGTTCTGTTTAACTATAAAAATGACTTACGAATGATGGAGTAAAATCACAATAACCACATAAATCAGAAATGAAGTCTGGACGACGTCCAGTCACGGTATTTTATTTTTTTATTTTTAATAGCAGATGAACTAGTTCTTACTTCAGAAACGTGATGTGCACACTCCTCTCCTTGCTGCCATGATCCAATTTGTGTAAAGTCGTAGTCTGTAAAACGACTCTGAGTCTTAGTTTTAAAAACTGCGAAAACTAGTGATGATATTTGTCTCTCGCCTCAGATATCAGTAAAAAAAAAATTAAAATAATGTGGTTAATGAGACAAAATTTGTAGAAGAATCCTGCAAGATTATAAAGCCTGAAACTTATGGAACGTAAGGTAAAACAAAGTACTCGGCAACTTAGTCTAATAGATAAGTTTACGCTCAAGTGTGTCCTTTATCAAGTCAAACAGAGGTATAGATAATACCTTGGGGTATAGATAATACTGGGGGTATAGATACTACTGTGGGGTATAAATGCTACTATGGGGTACTTTGCAGAATATCAAGCTCTCACTTGAGGGGAAGCTTGTCCAATAAAATTCCTCATACTAAGTGTTTTCCTCTATATATTCTTATATATGTTTAGTGGCATGAGCAATATTTTCAAGATCTATATTTTCATGGCCTATAAATATCCACAAGCTCAAACCCATGGTAATAGGCAGGTTTAACATTACTCTGGCATAGCTTTGTCTAAATACGATAATGGTATACAATACCAACAAGCAGATAAATATGACACGTGCAATAGTTAGGCGAAACGTTTCGGAATAAGGATACCTAACTCTTGCACGTGTCTTACTTATATGCTCATAGTTTTGTCAAGTCTGGATAGGTTTATTTGGCACGCGACTGCCGACTTTTGATAATATTGGCATTTGTATATTTTACTTTAACGTTTAGTGAAATACACTGTCCTTTTGCACCCCACATGAAGGTTCTTAAACCATTCTTGCGCCTTAAATCCTTTATTTTTATGTAAATATTTTCGTACTTACTAAAACAGGCCTCAGAGTAGAGAATGAACCTTTCTGGAGAAAGTTCGTGGGTCTCGTCCAGAACAGTAGCGCTGACTTTCGAGTCCGAGTACCAGTGGACGGCTGTACCGTCAACGTATTGAGCACACTCAGGGTCATCCAGCAACTGGAAAAAACGTGTGATATTTTTCAGCGTGCTTGTTAGTCACGGTATCATTATTGATGTTACAGTTTACCGTAATTTGTAATTTCAAACGCTGATACAAAGATTTATCGACATCTGAGATGCAGTCAAGGTGTTAGGAACGACAGTGTCCGATGTTAGTTATTTTCTTTAGCACTAGGAATGAATTTTTCTTCTTCGAACTCCAGATATCTGTCCTCACCAAGAAGCCAACCAAAATTCAGAGACGCCTTAGTCCACTTGACCATCAATGCTTCACACATCAGATGTCCAGTACCACTGGACATGTCATCCCTGATGCATGCACGTACGTGGCCATGGAAGCTACATAACTAATTTCATTCTCCTTCTGTTTGGAATACCAGTCTTCACGAGCAGTACACGTATTAATGAATTCACGAACGAGTGATTTTAAGCAAATAACAATACTGCTACTATCCTGGGATCGAAACCCCGATATTTTAGCATGCGTCCCGAGAAGCCTGCCAAAATTATATATATATATATATATATATATATATATATATATATATATATATATATATATATATATATATATATATATATATATATATATATATATATATATATATATATATATATATATATATATATATATATATGAAGCAGCTAGTACATGAGAGCTTTCGATGCTATAATTATGATGAAGCATGAGCTTCCACGATAGTTAATAAGAAAACCCTTGATTTCTATTTGAGATTTTATATGATATATGCTATATTATCAAAACTAATGGTATTTTCACAATTATTGATCCGCTATAAAGTTGCATTAAGTAAAACTTAATGCATGTAATATGCTGCCCAGCTTAGATTATGAAATTCAAACATAGCACGTTATACCCAGTACTTACTGTCTCGGCGAACCAGGGCAGAGAGTCTCTGTTGAAGTCAACTATCATCATCTTAAGACGACGATACCCGTTTGCCTCCAGTGTGGGTCCAAGATTACCTTTCAACCAGTCACGCATTTCCTCGGCCGTCCATCCACAACAGTTTATGGGCCACTGTTTCAACAAATACACTAGTTAACCATAAGAAAATAGTGCTTCACTTTTTAAACTGGTTACTTCTTACTATACAATTTTAAAGCAGGAATAAGATCAATTATAAGATTTATTATTTACAGTGCAGAGAAATTCTTACATTATTGAGGCCACCGAGGGGTTCATTCTGTGGTGTGAGTCACCACAGACCAACTCCTTCTGCTTCATATGCCTCCACGAATCTGTTAAATTAAATAAAAAACATACCAAACCAAAAAGTAAATAAGATAAATATATCGATATATAATTATTTAAAACAAGGTATATTTCTGAATACTTCATAGTTTATCACTAAGCACCGTCTTATTACTTACTTAACAAGGTAGTTTGCATAGGGCTGCCACATCTCCTTTATGAGTATTCCAGCTCCATTGAACTCTCCATTAGTCTTCATCCAGGCAGGAGGTGCCCAGGGTGAGCCAAACAACTTCACCGGCCTAGGAGCCAATTCTATGGCTCGCAGGATCAGTGGGATCTGAGGTAATCAAATGATTGTCACAAGTGTGAGAGAAGAAATACTTTTGCATTCTTTAAATACATTTGTGGTTTTCACTTTCATTTTGTGAATATAATAAGAGATTTGGTAGCTAGCTAATTGCTCCTTAAGAACAAAATTTAGCATTGTTCAATGTTCATATAATCTCCTCAAGGGGAGGGGGGAGGTTCCTTGATACTGGTGAAAGATTTCTGATCTAAGAAACTGGAGATACTATGGAACTGCATAGATCAAGTCTGGTTACTTTCCATTTTTCAGATGTTATAGGACCCTTACATGTTTAGGACTGCCTTCTAAAAATTATTGTTTTAATTAATTTTTACACAATGACTTTTTTCGTTGGGCCTAACTAATAACTGTCTGGTGCTAATTATTACTTTTGACCTTCACCCGGAGCCTCAGCATGGCAACTAAATTCTCATGATAAAAATTTTGCAGAATTATAATCAGGATAAGAGACGACTATACAAGCAAACTGAACCACCTCTGAACTCGGCGATTTGTTAGTTTTGATAAGATAAAGTGAAACTGCACTAACAAAAGCGATTTCTATCAGTATTCACCTTATAATCGTAATCCTCATAAGTCAGGTTCCAGTGTACAAGGTCGACATCTCCCTCCACATCATCGTAGGAGTAGGTCCTGGTGGAGCAGTCAGCACCAGCGATAGGGATGCGACCGATGGAATATGCGTTACCTTCTTCAGCAAAGTAGGATCTACGATTGTAAATAATGAGACATAAATTATCTTCTGAATTATACTAACCCTACCCTTCCTCGGATCAAACCTGGTTTACCTCCACCCTTTGTACCACCAGGGGTTTAGTGTTTCCCATGAATATGGCAATAATGCATAGACTACTAGACGTATTTTTTCCATCTTATGAGAACAGTCGTTTATACTGTGGTGTGAATACTACTGGACGATGCTTATTTTACTCAAAAAAAAATTATTGTTTAAAAATAGAAACATTTTTGCAACTTTTAATTCCACTTTTAAAGCTGTATGACCAGCAATAAATGTATTTTGTTTTAGATTGTGTAGACAACATAATGTCATGTATAAGCTTGGTATATTTTTTATGTGTATTTTAATATGTTGTAGAATGACTGAAGGGCATAATACAACATTTATCACTGAGAACGTAAGTACAACAAGAATTAAAAATTGTCTCTTTTGTAAAGAAATGAGAAGGGGGAGGTGTTAAGACAAGTTATCCTTGAGATACATTAGTCATGAACACTCCCGACCTGGTCAGGACTACATTAGCTGGGATTAAAACTGGTAGGTATTAAAATAAACAATTTCTGACGGCAAGCGATTTGCATATTGTGTGGATCAAAGAAATAATTATTCTCATCAAATAATATTTAATTAGTTATGAAACATTTTGTTTCATGCGAGTCTTAATTTGCCGATTTTTTGAAAATTTGTGTTTTCGACATAACAAAACGGAGCTAAAAATTTTATTTGTCTGTAAATCTCAGATGGTCATATAGTTTTGGTGATCGGGTAATGCAGCCGTGTTCACCGTCTGGACCGAGACACAACAAAAGAATGAATGCTCTTTCAAAATAGGGATTTACCTATTTCTGATTTCCACAAACAGAATGAGAAGGTACCAGAGCGAAACCTTTCTTTACCTGAGGAAGTATTCTTGGGCCTCGCTGGGAAGGCTGACAACGTTGAAACCTGTGGAGTCGGTGAAGGCTCCGCCGAAGCCTAGCATTGTCTGGTACACGTCATCACGGTTCACCGTCACCACCACAGCATCTGGCAAGAACACATATATTGCTACTATTGTTTGTTGTGTGGTGCAGTGGACATCTATTCCTTGAATATATATATATATATATATATATATATATATATATATATATATATATATATATATATATATATATATATATATATATATATATATATATATATAGCCATCATTTCAATCCCTCTCAACCTTCTCTTGCACTGCAAGCTGCCACCCCCAAGACCTCGGAAACTTAGCCTACTGGCTCTTCTGAGGAAGAGAAAGAGGTTGACAACTACGTAAGAGGATTGGAATGGGACAACCTTTTCTCCTATACCTCTCCTTCCTACAGCAGTTCCATGTTCTGCAAGAAACTGTACAAAAGGCTGTATGATGGCACACGTCAAGGTCAATATAACCGACACAACCAGTCCTGATGAACTGTCCCGGCCCTTCGACTGCACGCTCGCCTTAATCCACCTCGACCACTACAATCAACACCATGTGCTGCTCTCTCCTGTGACCCTGCCTGCTGACCTACCTCATCAAGATCTTCCCAGAATGACTGCCTATTAGTGCTGTCTGCTTCTTCTGCTCTCCACGTCTCCCATGAACGTTCCACCGCTAGGATAAGCCCTTTCTACAACTGCAGATACTATTATTCGCCTGCAACTGTAGCGCTATTATTCACTTGTCTCCAATTGAAGACTCGCCACTCAAGGGACTTTCCTGGATTCACCTGCCTTGATGTCGGTGAAGGGCTCCTGATCCGAGGAATTTAAGCTACTTTCCCCTTCTTGAGCTTGAATCTGCTTGCCTCCGATTCCCTCAGGTACTGTATGAACCAAAATAGTTTAGCTCTTTCCCATAAGTGTTGCATAGAAGCAGTGTGATAAAAGGCATCCTAACTGGTACACTTGAATTAGTCACACGGTCTTTCAAATAAATACAGTCAAATAAATATGAGAGAATATGTTGGTATCTTGGCGTTGAGGATGGAGCTCATCTTCTTAGAAATTTTTTAATTCACAAGTGGAGCAGTGGGAGTGATAATGTGTTGGGACAGAGGTGATGATAATGTTGGGGGCACTAGTGGAAATGTGATGGTATTGGGTCAGAAATGAAGGTAATGTGTTGGTAATGAGAGTGGCGGTGACAGACAGGGCTGTGCTGACGTACATTAATCATTACCTTGAGCTGCTACACAGCACAAGAACGCCAACACTATTCCAAAAGTCCTCATGGCTAGCCGAGGAAGTTCTCCACCTTCCTCTTGCTGCTACTGTACGACTCTGCTGCTGTAAGACTCAGCTGCTGTACGGCTCTGCTGCTCACCTCAGACGCAATGAATATATATACACACACACCTGGCATTGTTGCCACATGCAGAATCTCCAGTTTCTCAGGCACTGCACCGTGGCACTGTTCACAAGACTATGTTGGATAGGTTCTCAGGATGCCTTGCCCACATTTGGCTCGAAATACAGTAAAATATTATGTCATAAATGGGATAGATGGATACACAATCTATTATTTGTAATCCATCACTGCTTTTCATTAACCTGATTAATTACCATTCTCCAGACGGTGTATGGTCATTGTATATAGCGCTTCTCAATACATTAATAATAATAATAATAATAATAATAATAATAATAATAATAATAATAATAATAATAATAATAATAATAATAATAATCTATTCGAGCGTTTTTCCTGACAAAATAGCACAAATTGGGCAGATTGATCACGGGAATGGCCCTCGGTTCAAGAAGAGTTTACCTGGAGTTTACCTGGAGAGATTTCCGGAGTGCCAAAAGGTTTCTGATGAATGTAGCTACAGAAAGGGAGGGGAATTATTTTTTATTTTTTTATCTAACACAAGTGTAATTATTCCTAGTAATGACCCTCGTGTAGTAGATAGTCTTAATGACCCTCGTGTAGTAGATAGTCTTAATGACCCTCGTGTAGTAGATAGTCTCTTTAGTATGATAATAAGATGTTATCTTCATTGTAGAATAATAAGAAAATATTATAACCTTTATATTATAATAATAAGGTAAAAGGACCCCAATGGAAATAAGTCACTCTGTCTGACTTTTTTGGGTTATCCTAGGTTCTCTACACATATGCTGCTATGTATGATAATTCCATGTAACTGTATTTGTGTATACCTGAATAAACTTACTTACTCGGTAAATTTTCCACCCGCAGAGGTCAATGAGTCATTAAAGCACACTTGGAGACATTAAAACACGGAAAACATTGAATATATGATATATATATATATATATATATATATATATATATATATATATATATATATATATATATATATATATATATATATATATATATATATATATATATATATATGTCGTGCCGAATATGTAAAACTGGTCAATTAGCAAGAACTCATTTAAAATTAAGTCCTTTCTGAAATTTTCTCTTATACGTTTAAAGATATATTTTTTTCATTAATGTTAATGTAAAAATTTTTAATTTTGCACCAAAAGAATCTTAGAAAACTTACCTAACCTTATTATAACAAGAACAATTTATTTTAGCCTAACCCAACTAAATATATTTTAAATACGTATACAATAATTTAGTACTAAGCAAACACAATCAAATATATTTTTTTCGTTAGGTTCAGAATGATTTTGGCGAAATTATTGCATACACAAATTTTCACTTGTCCTATATGGCAAGATGAGCGTTGCTGTTTAAGCCAAGATCGCAAGTTCTGCCTATTCGGCACGACATATATATATTCACCAACCTGCAGCAGGCCAGGACTCGACCCTACGAACCTTGTGCCGCCTCCAGAGACAGCACAATGTACGCATCGCCTTACCACTAGGCCAGCGATCCTACAAAAACCAAGCACATAAACAGGATGAGGCTGAAATTAATCCTTGAGATACCACTACCACGAGTGTCCTCGGACCAAAGCAAACACATAGCTCTATGCTGTGTGCTTGGTTCTTGTAGGATCGCTGGCCAAATGGTAGGTTGATGCGTACATTGTGCTGTCTCTGGAGGCGGCACAAGGTTCACAGGGTCGAGTCCTGGCCTGCGGGACAAGCCACGAAGGGGGGGGGGAATCTTTAGCTCAAGTATTTTCACACTTCTCAGTGCGTCATCAGGAGCTGTGCAATGTTGCAAGGGAGCAACCAAAAGGAGGGAGAGAGGTCTCAGAGTAGCGTAGGTGTCACCGTCCACGGTTACCCTTAGACTGCAGTTAGTGGTCGGTGCCAACCCCACCCTACCATCATTCCCCTACTCCCCATATGGCGTAGGAGAGTTTCTGAGATGTTAAAGATAGCACGTTAGTTCATGTAATTATCCACCAGGGTGGGATGCTGCCCAGATTACAGTACCAAGCAGTTCTTTTATGGAAAGAAACATAAATGAATCTTCCGTCTTGAAACGTGAAAGGAATGCAGTATACAATTCAAATTATGGGTTATACAAGCTCGATAACTATTTAGTAAATTCCATAGTACATAATCTTAAACAACAATGCTATACAAAATCACAGCATTGTTCATTATGCCAGGTGGGTTGATGGATTGGTAACGTCCGGCCAGTGTCTACGCACCAAAAATTCAAACCACGTCAGTTGTGATGGTTATATAACGCGTGTAGCTGTTAATGTACCATACAGTGACAAACACACAAGATAACGAGATAACGTAAGGAGAGGTTAAAGGGTATTAGTAGAATTTAGCTCATAGAAATATTATCGGATAGGCATAGAAGATCCCAATGTATGGCATATTAACCGACACTGAGAAAAATAGTAGACAATGTTTAGAAAGAGATACTTCTGAGTACATGGGTAGAACATCCGGGTACCTCAGAGCAGGACATTTAAATGGACAAAGAGCACATTCTATTCCTTTCTTTCATTATTTGAAAAGGTCACACAGAATAATAGCTATCCTTGTCTACAGTATCTAACGAGAAACTTATTTTCTCAAACCACATGACCTGTTATAAACGATTAGAAAAAGCTTCGGGCTGGAATTTTATATCTGGTGCTAGTGGTGGGCTCTTGGTCCGGGAATTGGAGCTAACTCATCTCTTCCTCGGATCAAACATTATTGTCTGCCATTCCCCTGCGTTGTATTATCCATACAGGTTTAGTCTTTGTCAATAATAATAATAATTTATTATTATTATTATTATTATTATTATTATTATTATTATTATTATTATTATTATTATTATTATTATTATTATTATTATTATTATTGTCACAGGAGCTGTCACGTTCAACATGATCATGTATTCGAATTCTATTTTAAACTCAGTTTATATATACTGAAAATTCACATCTTGCTAAATATATATTTATTTTTATTTTATTTCTAATCATCTTACTTTGTGTCTCATAATTTTTGTATATAGTTAAGTACATATTAGTTGATCGGTCACTACATTTAATAATACAATTATCAATGTGAGAATTTGGAATTATCATTATGATTACAAATATTGTAAATGTCAGACATTATTTTCGAAGTGTTTATATGTTATGTCAAATCAGGTGAGAGAGTTCATCATGGGAAGACTGATAAAAATGGTGTCATGTTAGGGTAGGCCTATTTTGAGCCTCGTGGTAAAGATCAAGAATCATCTCTACTAAATCATTCATGTTTAATTTAAAAAAAAAATGCTAGAAACAGCCACCGAAGACCTATAGGAGTCAATTCTAGTTTTCCAAAATTTGAAGAGAAAATCTTACGAGACTAGCAAGATAACGCTGAAATTTATATAAATTTGCTTGAGCCATAAGGCATATCTGATTGGCAGAGACGTCACGAGTGTGAGAACCACTCAGAATAACTTACACAGATATGATACCTGATGGGAAGCTATTGTGGAAACTTAAGTTACAAAGTACGTCACTAAGTCGTCTTAGATGTGTGACAGCTGATAATACATAAGAAACAGGAATGTCAAGGTCGGAGAGACGGTTCTAAATAAAATTCTCACGTATATTCCGGAAGCGGTGTTTCGTACCTAAACTGACCAGTGATGGGAGGACTCACACAAGTCTCGTCTCCAGGAAGTATAACACTATCCGAGTGGTTCTTGACATCTATTATTGTTTTACTCACCATAGTCTGGTTAAGTAACAATTTAGGTTGTCCGCTGCGAGGCCACAAATCCAAGTTCAACTTATTTATTTTTATATTTTATTTCAATAACAGCATAACACCCAATCATATACAAGCACATTATCTTGAACTTTCTTGTACAACAATGGGGAGACGGAAGTGGGAGTGGATCATTGTTCATATTGGACCTGTTCTGACTTTTATTAAATGATGGGTGTCCTACAGATGCAACAAATGAACCCATCCAGGAAGAATGAGATGCATTTCAATGTGTTATGAAACATTCAAGTGATGAGAAGTACTCACGATACTTCAGGAGTTTGGGAACTGGGCAGAACTTATCGTGATGCTGACGTAAATGTTATCACTTTTCAAGGTCTAAAAATTGGAAATAAATCTACGTTTCCTTTTTAGAACACATAAGTAGTTTAATAAAGAAGCAAGACCAATTATTTGGCTATGACGACGCCGATATCATCTCAAAACTGTACCATATATAGTAGTTCAGTCACCAAGAAGAAAGTGAATATCAATTATTTGTAACTTATGAGTGATAAACATTGAATTTTAAATAATCTGCCTGTATCTAACCTAGGCAGCTGCCTCCGAGCGTCCACCTCAGGAGCTTCATTATGTTTTATTGTTTATTCATTAGGTAAAATCTACAGACACATGACGGCACAGGAAGGAGACCATGTCTAAGGTGACCATTCGTAAAAGTTGAGCCAGGGAACGGTTGGCTTACCTATACTGAAATCAATTGCCCAAGTTAAAAATTCCACTGAAAACTAGAAAATTTGTGCAAAGATTAGCAAAAAAATGCAGAAGGCAACACAGTATGTAGACAGCCTGTACTGTCTGCACAGACAGCCTATGCTGTCTGCCAGCTTGGTTCATGTTTCGCGGCACTCAGGTGCTGCCCTCGGCTTGCCCAGGTCAGTGGGACGCTGGTCCCACTCGCTCTCACTCTCTCAGCGGCCTAAACTCAGTCAACAGTCCTACTCCTCTCTCCCTAGTGGGCATGGCCCTCCCGGGCCATGGGCACAAACACACAAGCCTGTGTACCCACCACGACTTTGCAAATAAAGTAAGAAGCCTCCGAAGACGTACCATTTACTCCCCGCTACCAGAAACACCAAATAATAGCGTTCACAAATAGGAGAAATCAGAATAATTACAAGTGATAATAGAGTTGCTCCCTAAGATGAGGCCACAGCTCAAGCACCAAGAGACAATCACCCAAACAGGGAGATCAGAGCCACTAACAACTCCTGTGATCCCATCACTGGACAGTTAATTTTGCCAGAATCAGAAGTTTACAAAGATATTGTGTCATTACCACCAGGGTTTGCAGGAGGTTACACAGCACATCAAAGAGATGGTAAATCCAATGCTTGGCACAGCTGTATCATTTCTCCTTTCTGAGTTAACAACCTTCGTCAACAACTGTCTGGCGGGACGGATTCCTGAAGAAATTAAACCTTTATTTTTCGGAGCCTCATTATATATTTTGAAGTAGGATAAGCTGTTAAATGAGTCATTTAACAGCCGTCATTAATTATTTTGAATGTGTAATTACGAATGGAGGAAATAATTTTGAGGTGTCAGAGTGACTGATTCACTGGGTCTTTCATGGTACATGGAGTGGACATACTCCTTAGCTCGCTGTCATGAACCAAGGTTCACACTTAATTCTGAACCCTCACCCCTCAAGGAATGCTCCTTGACGCTGGTGAAGGGCTCTTGATTCAGGGAAATGGATCTGTGCTCCAGTTTCCTAAATTAAGCCTGAATACCTTCCACATCCCCCCACAGGCGCTGTATAATCCTACGGGTTTAGTGCTTCCCCCTTGATTATAATAATAATAATAATAATCTGAACCCTCAGCATCCCGGCCTGAAAAGATGTCACACACACACACTGTGTACAGTAAAATACGTGTTAACAGCAATGACAATTATGTAAAAATAGGTATAACTAGGAAAGGTATCCTCATATTCCAAAAGTGCAGATCTCTCTACCCCAATGCTCACTAAAAGAATAGTGCAGAACGTTTATTACATTCTAAACTCTAAAATATTAAAATGTATATGCATGAATGTATGTGAGCATATCAAACTGCATAACATGTGTCTTATTCATTTATATGTGTATTCGTACACTTTTTATGCATATATAAATGTGTATGTATGAATATATATATGTATGAATATGAATCCTTTGCTAGTCTAAATTTGAAACCGATCCGATGAGGTATTTTCAAGTTATGAATGAAAATTTTTCAAACTAATCAGGCAATCATGGATACACACTTACATGTTTCAAGTTATTTCCTATAAATATATGCTAAACTCTCATATTCATTATATGCTCTAAGATAACTTTCTAGAGACAGTGAATCTCGTCAAGAATTTCAGGCCTTACTATTTTGTCTTCGTAACAGTGGATACCCGTATCATCGATGTACTATGCACATTGAGTATCTGCAGAGCCAGTAATCAGTGGGTTAAAAGAAAATTGGTCGGGATTTTCAGTACGTTGTACTAGAAGGGCTGGAACTGTTTACATGATTTTCAGAAATATTCAAGTGAGTCATTTCCATAAGCTAGTGGAAAAAATTTTTTGCATTTTTCAGGTGTTATGACTTTCTTTATAGTTTCCTGAATTAGAATAACAACCAATTGTAGCACATTCTGCTCAATGAGCAAAGGATCTGAGAGTATTCTGGATACTCACAGTTACTAACACGCTTACAGATTGCTGATTGGACAACATTATAGTCCAGTTACAATCTTGAAGTTGGTAATATTTTTTTAAATTTTTAAGTAATATGCTCACTGTATACATAGATGACTTACTCCTCATGTCTTACTGTGCATCATCACATCTTGTAATGTCTATGATGGTACTGAATGAATTAGCAGAGGCAAATCTCACAATGATAAAAAGAAATCACGTGTTATGAGGCCAAGGAACAAAACAATCTTGTTGATCGAGACAGTATTCCTTAGAAAAGATGTTAATGTTGTTGACGCATGCCTAGGTGACTGGGAAGAAAACAGAATTTTAAGCATCTAGACTTATGATAAAAAATTAATTACGAGGTATTGGTGGTTTGAGCAAATGAGCATTTTAATTCTTGGGAATCACTCATTTGTATCTTATATTTATTAATGATTGTTGGTTGATTGGGAAGTTTATTTTTTAAATTGCTCATCTCTCTTGATATCGTTGTAGCTTCCTTGTAGACAGGAACACATTCTAGGCTATTTGGCATTTCAAAATTTTTATTTGGTAGATGGTACTTTCCCTCTGTAGGTTTTTTTTATGTTGTCGCACAACGTTTTTAAAGATCTATTTAAACTGAAGTATTGGGACAACACAGTTCTTACAAGCTCGTTCTTCTCCCGCCCAGATTTCACTGGATCTAGGTCTGGAGATTCCTTATTCAGAACAACCTTCAATATGCATAACTGAAAATGATCCTATAGCCCTTGTGGTTTAGCGCTTCTTTTTTATTATAATAATAATGAAAATGATTCCTGTTCGCGCTTTCGTCGCATGTTCATTGTATCTTATGTGAGATTTGCTATATATGTCTTGTTGGTAGAGTTATTTAAATTTAATATATGAAGAGTGTATACGCAAGTGTCGTTATACATTATTCTTCGGAGTAGCTAAATATTTTTCTGCTGATGTAGATAAAACTAAATTTAATCACAAGATGTCAACATTTTTCCATTTTGTTGTTTCTATATTTGTGGAGGGTGTCATTTTGAGTAGTAGAGATAGAGTTCATTTATACAGTGTATTGCACTTTAGAGGGAAATATTACAGCACTTCACTGCTCTCAGTTATTATATAATTTCACACTTTATTAGGATATTATAGCTTTTTATAAATACTGCTAGGCAAGAATAAAACGAAGGTATTAAATAGTTTAATGTTTCGTTATAGGTGTGTTATGAAAGTTATCTGATAGGAACAAGTCACTATTAAAATACGACAGAAGTGATGAATAAGTGGTATTATATATAATTATACTGTATAACCTACACGTACCCGTAGGCCAACAGTGTATAATTTGTCTGCATAATCTTACAGAAGTCGACTAATGTATACTAGGTGAGAGGTTGAGATCATGAAATGGAAAATGAAGACAAAATACTTTTGTCTTTATTATTCATGGAGAAAATCATTCGGAAGATCTTTTTCGATGATAGACTCTTGTTGGGTCTTGCAGTATATTAGTACAGGATAGTCTGGATAGCTTTGGGAGGTATATTGAAATTAAGGAAATTTTCAGACCCATCTGTCACGGTCAACTCTTCTTCCACATCATTCCTGTAATCAGATAATGTACAAGTAATGTATAAGTTATAAGTATCCTGATCTACAACAGTAACTTTCTCGATCCATTAACATGTAAACAAATGGATAAATAAGATTATTATTATGAAGCAAAATGAATTACATTTTGTATGAAGAAATTGAGTTATAATCTTGTAGTGTTAGAAATCTTAAACATCGCCTACGACAGCCTGACTAGTGGCGTTTCAAGAACTGCTAGTGTACAGTTTTAAGTAGAATTATCGATATAAGATTACAGTTACATAATCATGAAGAAACACTACAGTAGGCCTACTGACCCATGCTAGGCAGGTCATAACCATTCATATACCCTTCCAACATATATTTAAAGCTACCCAGTTCTCGCCTTAATAACGCTACCTGAACATTTGTTTCACTCAGCTGGGCAACATAATCTAAACAAAGTTTAAAGACAAGAATTCTAGTAGCTGTTGCACTGTTGTCTTGGCTTCAAATCTCTGCTAATAAGACCTCCTTAGTCATTTTTGCATTCAGTGCCATAGTTTTTTTTTATAAGTGGCACGTGTTTTCTTGTCCTAGGATTTGAACCTTACATTTGACTGTATTGTACTGCATCTGCCACCTCTCCGACCACAACATCAACCTATCCAGGTTATCCTGTAATTTTCTATTCATCAGAAATTCTTTGACGGCTTATTTTAATGTCATCTGCAAATTTACTTATGCTACTATTTATTCCCTCATTTATGTCGTTTAGGTAGATTGTGAACAAGGGTCTCAGTAATGACCTCCGTGGCACACTACTCGTTGAAAGTCCCTACTCTGATTTCTCATTATTTATGCAAACTCTCTGTTGTGTATCAGTCAGTCAATACTCAAGCCAGGAGATAAATTCTTTTATACCATGTGCCTCTACTTTCATCATCACTCTGCTGTGTGGATCACTTTCAAAGTCTGGCGAAAATTCCACATAACCTCATGACTGTCGTACACAAGAAAAAAATCGCTAAAATTCAATTTGTACACCAAGGGTTTGTTGCTTACTTGTTGAGAATAACGACGACGGTGCGGCCTGACGGGTCATTGAAGGCAGCCACCTCAATGTTAGTCGCTGTGGTCGTCCAAGTGATACGCTCAGCACCAGGGATCACGAACTTGCTCAAGTGACCAATAGTGTAGAACATTGGCTGCTTGTAAAACTCGTTCGCTTCCTGTACAGGTGAAATATGATATACAATGCTGTGAATCACTGAACCTAGTTTTTGTTTTTGTCTGCAGTATTAGAATTATTGACTGATTTAATCTTTCAAGGGGAATGCCTAGATGCTGGTGAAGGCCTCTTGATCCAAGAAATTCGAGCTACCCTCCTTTTCCTCGGATTGTCCCCCCATTTCCCAGGCACTGCATGACTTTTGCAGTTTTAGCGCTTTCCCTGAGTTCGCTAATGATAACAACTGAAAACTTATTTAAACTATATTAGCCTCGTGCAAATTCGATACTTGTGATTTGTTTTTGAATAAAATCTATGATAGTTATTCAAGCTTATTCCCTGTATGAGGGGTGCCTTGATGACGGTGAAAGGTTCTTGATCCAAGGAATTGTAGCTGTTCTACCAGCCCTCTGATCAAGCTTGTTTCCTTCACATGATATTTGAAACATACGAATTTATAGTTTCCCAATGAATATAACAATGATAACATAATCTTAATCTGTCACAGTTATCATTACCTCATGGTGTACATTAAAAATTATTATATCTGATTTAAAATAAAGACTGTTTTGAATAAAAGGACGCATGTGAATATTACTGACAGTATCGACGATGACGGGAGAGTCGAGGAAATTGTTAGCCCAGTTGGGTCCTCCCAGAATGTCCAGAGCCATGTTCCAGTCCACCCAGCCCGTGGAGTAGTGGTTCACTGCCTGCAATGTGTATACGTCCAGTATGACTCCTCAATCCTCTTTCATTTTACATAAATCCAGAAAAAAAAAATCGCAAATTAAAGGAGCAGGCTTGGAATAAACATATTTTTGTCTTCAAATTTAGTATGCTAAAGTGTTAGAAAGTTGAAATATTCAGAACATATGTGCAACACTTTTGATAAGTAAAGGTTCATTTAACAACCATAAATATTTTGAATGTGTAATTAAGAATAAAACACTAATTTTTAGATGTCCAAGTGACAGGTTAACTGGGTCTTACATCAAGCATGTAGTGGACGTACTCCTCACCACGCTGCCATGAACCAAGGTTCACGCTTAATTCTGAACCCTCAACCTCATTGCCTGAAGAAAACAGACCAGCCATGCACATTTTAAACAGCAATTAACTTGTTAATGACAGAGATATATTCTTATAAAAATAAATGTAATTCATATTTGACTAATGTTTGTTAGATTCAAAGCCAATTTCCATCGGAGACACTAACAATGAGCCTGCTTTAATATCCTAAGATAAAGTCAGTTCTTAGTGGCACAAGGGAGAACTGCATGTTTCAGCCTACAACTTAATCTCCGGATACATATTATATATATATATATATATATATATATATATATATATATATATATATATATATATATATATATATATATATATATATATATATATATATATATATATATATATATATATATATATATATATATATATATATATATATATATATATATATATATATATATATATATATATACAAAACACCCACTGTGAAAAAATAATGAAATTCCAAGCACTTTTGTAACTACTCACGTTATCAAAGAATAAAAGTAATGCATCAAAGGAAGACATATAAAGGGTCTAGGCCACACCTCACCATCACATCCCACAACAAAGCAACACCTGATGCGCGACTCCTAAAAAGAGAACACTGCAGCAGGCCCACTGGCCCAACTGGACAGGTCCTTCACGCAACCCACAAAACATTCTACCTATGAATTAAGATTTAATTCTTGGGGTACATTCATGTTAGTGAAATTCTCTTTGCAGAAGCAACTGAAGGTGTTCTTTTCTTTCTGGGATCAAACCTAATTACCTCCCGGCTCTGAAATTGCTCACGTGAAGAAAACAATAATTACCCTACACATTTTTTCCCATAAATACAAACCCTTCTTTACTTTAGTTATATGCATTCTAAGTTTTCTGATTACCTTGACAGGCTTCTGTGTAAAGAAGGAATGATTCTGGAGACAGAGCTTGCGTCTCATCAAGAACTTCTGGGGGAATTATTCGGTCTGCGTACCAGTGGACACCTATTCCATCGACGTACTGGGCACATTCTGGGTCATTGAGCATCTGCAGGAACAGTGTTAGTGAGTCAATAAAAACACTAACAATGACAATGAAAGTAGAGAGGCTATAATTTCCAAAGAAAATAATATTTAACTGAAGTAGTAGCAGATTGCATTGTTAGGCCTTAGAGGAACACAAGTAAATATGCGTGATGTTCTAAGATCAGTTATTGCAATGAATGTAAATACAAACTCAAAGATAAAACAGATTTTACAATAATCAATATGTTGTACAGGAAGGATTCGAACTATTTACATGATTCCCAGAATTGTTAAAATGTATTTTTTTTCATTACCTAGTGGGAATTATACTCATTTTTTTCAGTAGCGTTTACCACCTTTTATAGTTTCCTGAGTTTGAATAACAGTAAGAACTGTAAAATGTGATGGATTTTTTTTTATCAAAGCCTAATCAATTCTGGCAAATTCTGCACAACGACCGACGTATCAGACAGCATTCTCACTCCCCAGTTTTGCAGATTGTCTTTCAGATTGTGAAGCAGTCCAATTACATTGTCGAGAGTGATGACTACGGTAGTTCATATTCGTTTAGGTAATATGCTCATGGTCTATGAAAAAAAAATTCTCATGTGATATTAACCGTGATTAAAAAAAATCACATTAAAGGTTCAACGAGTGAAACATTCGTCCGAATCAAGACAGTATTTCGTATAAAAGACGTTAAAATTCTTGATGCGTGCCCAGGTGGTTGGAAATCGACCAACGATATAAGTATCTGAAGCCTTTTAGTAAGTTAGAAGTTAATTCCAGTATAAGGGGGCTTAAATTCTCGGATGTCATTTTCAGTAAATAGTACATAACGAATGCCTCTTTAAGGAGGCTATTTGAGTTGAAAGGAATGATAGAGGTTACGAATGCGTTTGTGAGAAGTTTCTAAGGGAGGCGAGAGCACAGTTTTTTGTAAAACATTATGTTTCAAAGTACATCATAAAATGGAACAACAGTTTTGATGACTAATAAGCTAGAACTGGAATGTGCACATGAGAACTTACTGGCTCGACGTACCAAGGCAACGAGTCTCTGTTGAAGTCATGTATCATCATTTTGAGGTGACGGTAGCCAGCAGCCTCCAGTGTGGGTCCCAGGTAACCTTTGAGCCAATCTCGCATTGATTCAGCCGACCATCCAATAGCATTAATTTTCCACTGCCGTCAAAACAAATGCAGTTAATATCATAAAACTTACTTTGTTGTTGTTTGCAAGAACACTTTAAAGGGTATATAATACAGTCGTCAATGAGAAATAATGCAACAAAAACTTACGTCAGTAAGGCCACCGAGAGGTTCATTCTGTGGAGTGAGACCCCATAGTTCAACTCCCTCAGCTTCGTAAGCTTCCACAAACCTAACGTAGAGCAAATTTAACGTAAAGACATCAAGTATTTACAAAATATTTGTATATTTTATTTTACTATTTAGTAAACACCCTTGTATGTGCATTTTCATCAGACCCAAATTGCTTTATCAAATGAATATTAGCATGTGTGGATTTTCTTTCTAAAGAATACTGGTACACATTCTTGTATCGTCTTCATAAAGCATATGAGCAGTTTGGACATTCCTTCACTAGGCATATGACACATCACAAGATAAAAATATTTTTAATTTTATGAGGAATTAATAGGAAATGGGCTATTTGAATTATGAGAAACAGGAATAAAGAGAAACATGTGGAAGCTGAAGACACAGCAGAATTATTAGGAAGTTATGAAATACTTCTTTGGTGGTAATAAAATGGAAAAAGATTGATGAAGAAGTAGAGGCAAATTCATTGTACTGTTTCAGAGGTAGGTACGATAATGTCTAAGAAACTCCAAATACAAGTGAAAAAATAGTTTAAGAGTCGGGACTGCGAGCTGACTTTTGTAAATATGCATATTAGGCTATCAATCAGAGAAGACTATTGGGTTTAGGGTGCATGTTTTCTGGCAAATTTAACCTGGCTCTTGTGCAGTATGTTGACTAGTATCGTAGTTGCTTTGCAGGTAGCAGAGCGAGTGACTTATTGGGGTTCTGTGCACTAGGTCAAGTGTGTTAAATGAGCCAAGCCTATGAGAAAGGGAGGTGTGAGCAGCTAGGTCAGCAGGTCAATGAGAAATGACCCTTATAGTCGTTTGCTAAGATGCTCTCAGCGCGGGGACTTCAAGCGCAAACGTATGGAAGAAGCATGATTGGACGGGAATAAAAAACGCTACTGAGAGCTTACAAGCCGAATTGTTCTAATTTTTTAAAATCTTGTGCACTGAAAAGTATACTTTTTGTTTATTAACATGAAATAAAATGTTTATATTTTGCATGAAGGCAAAATACAAAATACAATTTAGCTTAATCGTACCTAACTTATCTTAGGTGAGACTAAATTTGGTAGTATTATTTAAAAATCAAATTCTGAAAGTCACTCAGCTAGCACCCACCACTGTCAACTCCCTCTCTCTACTTCCAGAGAAGAGAAAAATGCATTTATCAACTTCTAAAGTTCTTAAATGCATTGTGTGCGCACACCTCGCCAATGTAGCCACCTCAGGTTCCTCCAACGCTACAATCAACTAGTTATTCCGCCTCAGCAGTATGCCAAGCTTCAAGTTTCCTGACTCTCTACCTCCTACCGACATTCTGAAAATCATTCCTAACGTTAACTTCACTGCCCCAGCTGACCTGACATCTGCTGCCTAATCTACTGCTTCTTAACTTACTCCAGCTGCCTAGAAGCCCTCTACCACTGGAACCACCTCAATACAGCTAACCACTGCCTTCCAAATCTTCAATATTACTTCTCACACAAAGCCAGCCGTCAAGCCATTACCCAAGGACTCCAATGCTCCAGCCCAGCCACGGCCATTATCTCACCCCTTTCAACTTTCTCCTGCACTACAAGCCGCCACCTCCAAGAACACGGAAAAGTAACCTACTGACTCTTCTCAGGAAGAGGAAGAGGTTGACATCTACGAAAGAGGACAGGGCAACCTTGTTTTCTACACGCCTCTTTCATATAGCAGTTCCATGCTCTGCAAGAAGCTGTACACAAGACTGTGAAGGCACAGTTAAATTCGCCAGTAAGCCACCGTACCTCCTCTCAACGTAACAAGTCCAGGTATACGTCAAGGTCAATATAACCCAACACAACCAACCCTGCTGAATTATCTCACCTCTCCAGATCAACCTTTAAGAAATTTAGAAACGGCTCTGCCACTGCACGCCCGCCTTAAGTGGAGACAGGCTGCATAGATAGGCGAATAACAATATATGAAGTCGTAGATAAATAACAAGGGCTTAGAGGAGCGTTCGTGAGCGATATGAGAGCAACAGGAACAGGTATCACTAACAGGCAGTCGTCCAGAGAAGGTCTTGACTAGGTGGGTCAGCAGGCAGAGTCACAGAAGAGAGCAACACAGTGTTGATTCTAGTGGTTGAGGTGGATTAAACACTGGCCCCTCGGGAAACATTCGTGGATTCCGATGAGTTTTTAAATAAGATGAAGTAGGAAGGCAACTACTAAAATATATGAATGACTACTTACTTAACGATATAATTGGCCCAGGGTTGCCAATACTCGGCTATCAGTATTCCTGACCCGTTGAACATGCCGTTAGTCTTCATCCAGGCTGGGGAGGACCAGGGCGAACCAAACATCTTCAGTGGATATGTCGTCATTTCTTTGGCTCGCAGGATCAGAGGAATCTGTGATTAAAATTTAAAAAAATTAAGTTATTTCTTTTAAATGATTATGAGTGTATAGTCAAGTACATAACTGTTTAAAAGAAGGTAAAATTGTGAACAGTTTTCCCTTTGTTCTGATATTATAGAAAGTTATACGATTATTTTTTGTGATATGAATGCAGGCTGTCTAATAATATTTATAATACATACTGAAATATTGTTTGTAATATAACCAAAATTTGGCTTTCTCAATCTCTATTTACTTATAGTCACAGATGAATTTTACTGCGCCTTTTCAAAATACATTTGTTTCATGTTATTACCTTATAATCGTAGTCCTCAAAAGTGAGGTTCCAGTGTACAAGATCAGCGTCTCCTTCCACGTCATCATAGGAGTAGGTCCTGGTGGAGCAGTCACAGCCAGCGATGGGGATGCGACCAAAGGTATACCCGATTCCTTCAGGTGCGAAATACGATCTGCAGATTTTAACAATTATACAGTAAAATTGTATTTTAAATAGGTTACAGAAAACGACAGTTTTTTCCCGTTATGGAAAGACAAAGAAAACTATCTTTTGCCCCGAAGACAAGTCTAGACAGACTGGATATCACAGGTATCATAAGAGATTTGAGGTGGTATTTTCACAGAATGGTTGTTGAAAAAAAAGATATAGTAAATGGATGTTTTATTAGATAATTAATAAGAGAAGAGTGTAGGTAGAAAAGAGCCTTACAAGAGACCACAGATGAACAGATGACTGAGAAATAAACAGAAGCCTAAACAATATTTTGTAATGGGAACTGATCCCTCCCAAGCCGGAAAACTAGCAACCTAAAGAGTAAAAAAATTTCCCATTGTCAGAATTGTGATGAAGGTTTCACCGTAATATCAAAGCTATATTGACATACTTATATGAGGTAAGTGTAATTTATCATAAAATAGGCTCAGCGTCACAAGACTTGGAAGCTTGTCAGATAATGTCCCATTAAGTTGATAAGCAGCCGCTGGCTACCATCGAGTTAGATTTTTATCCTATTAAAAGATAATTGGCCCTCTTGGGAGTTCACAAATAGAAATAATTTTATTGAAATAATAGTAAATCTAAAATATTAATGTTCACTTTATTTGCATTTAAGGAATACCGATTTCTAGGTTTATTAAAGATATAATTTCTCTAGTTAATAAATATTGAATGTCATTTACTCTCCTACAGAATAAAAAAAATTAAGCACTTGTCACTAAAGAACTATAGGAGTCACCTTCAAGACAGACTGAACATTCTTGAGCAGTATGAGGCATATGGGTATGGTGCTTTCTCGACTATAATAATGATGAATATATCTGAAAACTTTTGCTAACGTCAGTATATCTCAGAGGGTTATCGTACATGTTCGTACTTCTGGTATTGGCCCTTAACACAGATCCCAGCAGATGTCCATTAAATTATAGAACATTAGATTACTATCTTCACATCCTTACCTGAGGAAGTGTTCCTGAACCTCGCTGGAGAGAGCAACCACATTGAGACCTGTGGAATCAGTGAAGGCGCCACCGAAGCCTAGCATGGTCTGGTAGACGTCATCCTTGTTCAGTGTCACCACCTCAGCATCTGCAGAACACAAGAATTAGTGCAGGAGCCTGAACTTGTTGCCATTTTAACACTTCTGAATTGCAGTTGGAATTCATCATATATGTACTTGAAAACTAACTTTTCTTAAAAATATTTTTGTTTTTCGTATTGCTATAAACAGTATTGGTTTTACGCTTTGACCTTTTAGGATAGTAAAAGGAGAAATATTCAAATTTGTTTGTCATGTCAAGAAACTGTAAAGACAACAATAATAAAGAGAATAATAAAAAGAACAGTTACTGAAAGTAAGATGCCGAGGCAGAAGAGTAGAGAGACGAGTTGCACTTACCGGGAGACGCTTCACTGGAGACAGGGAGAGTCTCCACGTTGAACCTGAGTCCATCCCTGCTGGAGGTGACGACGGTGAAGCTACCTTCATCAGGGAAGTCAATGACCCCTGGTTGGTCGCAGTGGGTCTCGTCGCAGACGCAAACCACACTGTCATATCCGAAACTGCGGGGGTTGCACTCTGAAGTAAACAATAAATAACAGTAATTATTAGTATTAGTATTAGTAGTAGTATTAGTAGTATTAGTAGTATTAGTAGTAGTAGTAGTAGCAGTAGTAGCAGTAGTAGCAGTAGTAGCAGTAGCAGTAGTAGTAGTAGTAGTAATAGTTGAAATAATACAGTCGCACGTGTCTCAGCTATAAAATGTGAAGCCATGTTTAATAGGAAAGTGTAATAGATGATCTGCCAAGAGTGAGACGTAATAAGCAAGGTACGTTGAGTTGCCAAATCACTACACTAACAAGTAATATTGGAGTTACGAAGCAAAGTTTAACCTTCACTAGGAGTGCCTTGATGTCAGTGAAGGGCTCCTGATCCGAGGAATTTAAGCTCCTTTCCCCTTCTTGAGCTTGAATCTGCTTGCCTCCGATTCCCTCAGGCACTGTATGAACCAAATGATTGTAGCTTGCCCCATAAGTGTTGCACAGAAGTAGTGTGATAAAAGGCATCCTAATTGGTACATTTGGAGTAAATCACACGGTCTTTCAAATACAGTCATCACATTGAAATATGAGAGAATATGTTGGTATCTTGGCGTTGAGGATGGAGCTCATCTATCTACTTAGAACATATTTAATTCACAAGTGGAGCAGTGGGGGGTGATAATGTGTCGGGACAGAGGTGATGACAATGTTGGGGGCACTGGTGGAAATGTGATGGTGTTGGGTCAGCAATGAAGGTAATGTGTTGGTAATAAGAGTGGCGGTGACAGACAGGGCTGTGCTGACGTACATAATTCATTACCTTGAGCTGCTACACAGCACAAGAGCGCCAACACTATCCCCAAAGTCCTCATGGCTAGCCGAGGAAGTTCTGCACCTTCCTTCTCCTGTTGCTGCAATACGACTCTGCTGCTGTACTGCTCTGCTGCTCACCTCAGACGCAGTATATATACACACACCCCTGACATTGTTGCCACGTGTATAGAATCTCCAAGGTTTTTCAGGAACGCTCGTCTGTGGCACTGTTCACAAGACAAAGTTGGATAGGTCCTTAGGATGCCTTGCTCACAATTGGCTCGAAATATCGTAGAATATTATGTCATGGTTGGGATAGATGGATACACAATCTGTTATTTGTAATCCATGACTGCTTTTGATTAACCTGATTAATTAATTAATTAATTAGGGAAATATAAATGTATAAATTCAAGAACTATGTGGATGAAAATAAGGGTCGGATGCAAAAAAAAAAAAAGGGTTATAATAAGTGTTTATGCACATGAAGAGAAATGTAGTGGAGAGAGAGAGAGATTCTGGAAGATGTTAAGTGTCTAGGGAGTTTCGAAATAAGTGAGGGAATTTTGTTGTTAGGGACTTGAATGCAAAAGTGGGAGAAACTTTATATTGGGTGTGGTAGGTAAGCTTGGGGTGGCATGGGTAAATGATAGTGGAAGGGAGACGTCCTAGCAGAGGGTTGATGGTAAAGGAGGTTTTGTGTGCAAGAGTGCGTGAGCGTGTTAGATAGGAGCGATTGGAGGCAAATGGTTTTTGAAGACAAGACGTGCTACTGGAGTGTGAGCAACTTAACATTTATGAAGAGATTCAGGGAAACCGGTTAGACGGACTTGAGTCCTAGAAGTGGGAAGTACAGTGCCTGCCCTCTGAAGGAGGAGTGGAGATATATTGCAGTTTTTGAACTACAGTGTAGGCGGGCCTCTATAAAAAAAATATTGCAGTGAGTTATGATGAAAGCATTTCTTTTTCGGATTACCCTGTCAAAAAAAGGACGGTATTGGTCCTCGGTTAATCTTCCACTCACAATGGTCACAGAGTCAATAAAACCCACATGGGAACAATAAAACATATATATATATATATATATATATATATATATATATATATATATATATATATATATATATATATATATATATATATATATATATATATATATATATATATATATATATATATATATATATATATATATATATATATATATATATATATATATATATATATATATATATATATATATATATATATATATGCAATAAGATCACAGTAAACAGTTGATTTCAGAATATGCAAAACAACCACTGTGAAAAAATAGAGAAGTTCCAAGCGCTTTCGTGACTACTCACATTATCAAGGAACAATGAAAGTAAAGCATCAAAGGAAGGTATATAAAGGGGTTGCCCACACCTCACTATCAGATCCCACAACAACGAAACACCTGACGCGAGACAGCAGGCCCGCCGGCCGAACAAGACAGGTCCTTCATACAACCCACCAACAAACTATTCTATCCAAGAAATAAGAAATTTAAAAAATTATTATTTGTCGAATGTATTATTAAATTCTTCCCAAATTCTATTAATTATAAATGGATCTAATTTATATAAACCAAAAGAAATATTCATATTATTGTCAAAACTGCTTTTTATGAAACAAGAATCAATTATATTCCTGTCGACCATGGACTTGCTTGATACTACTTTCTCAACTTTTTGAAAATCAATTGGATGGTTAAAAGAAAATCAATTGGATGGTTAAAAGAGATTTTAACCATCCAATTGATTTTCAACTTTTTGAAAATCAATTGGATGGTTAAAAGAAAATCAATTGGATGGTTAAATGAGATTTTAACCATCCAATTGATTTTCAAAAAGTTGAGAAAGTAGTATCAAGCAAGTCCATGGTCGACAGGAATATAATTGATTCTTGTTTCATAAAAAGCAGTTTTGACAATAATATGAATATTTCCTTTGGTTTATATAAATTAGATCCATTTATAATTAATAGAATTTGGGAAGAATTTAATAATACATTGGACAAATAATATTTTTTTTAAATTTCTTATTTCTTGGGTAGAATAGTTTGTTGGTGGGTTGTATGAAAGACCTGTCTAGTTCGGCCGGCGGGCCTGCTGTCTCGCATCAGGTGTTTCGTTGTTGTGGGATCTGATAGTGAGGTGTGGGCTACCCCTTTATATACCTTCCTTTGATGCTTTACTTTCATTGTTCCTTGATAATGTGAGTAGTCACGAAAGCGCTTGGAACTTCTCTATTCTTTCACAGTGGTTGTTTTGCATATAGTATATATATATATATATATATATATATATATATATATATATATATATATATATATATATATATATATATATATATATATATATATATATATATATATACAAAACAACCATATATATATTTTGTGTGGGCTAGACCCTTTATATGCCTTCCTTTGATGCATTACTTTCATTGTTCCTTGATAATGTGAGTAGTCACGAAACGCTTGGAATTTCTCTATTCTTTCACAGTGGTTGTTTTGCATATTCTGAAATCACCTGTTTACTGTGATCTTATTGCATAAATATATATATATATATATATATATATATATATATATATATATATATATATA
This sequence comes from Cherax quadricarinatus, assembly GCF_038502225.1. Classification (NCBI taxonomy): domain Eukaryota; kingdom Metazoa; phylum Arthropoda; class Malacostraca; order Decapoda; family Parastacidae; genus Cherax; species Cherax quadricarinatus. Next base: position 8,529,790 of record NC_091304.1, on the reverse strand, counting down.
TATATATATATATATATATATGTATGTATATATATATATATATATATATATATATATATATATATATATATATATATATATGTATGTATATATATATATATATATATATATATATATATATATATATATATATATATATATATATATATATATATATATATATATATATATATATATATATATATATATATATATATATATATATATATATATATATATATATATATACGTACTCTGCCGTAGCCTAACAAGTTATGCATTAGAAAGTACATTTTGAGGACAAGGAACGTGGCAAGAATCATCTAAAAGTTCAGTTGGATATTTATCAAGAGTCCTAAAGCATCAAGATTACTCGCTAGGGAAAGCAAAGATTATGTAGGTAACAGTGGTGCTACACTGTAAGTGCTTCATTGTACGTACAACCAGTGGTGCTGCTGTGTACGTGTTTCCTTCCCTGTGGTAGTTTAATTAACAATTTCTACAGTTATTATCCTCAGCATTATTCGTTGTTATTATTGCGATTAGATTTACTTGATGCTGGTGATGGGCTCTTGATCTAAGGAATTAGTGCTATCCCTTCCCCTCCTTAGATCAAACATTATTGTCTGCCATTCCCCTGCGCTGTATTATCCTTACGAGTTTAATCCTTGTCGATATTAATAATAATTATAATAATTTAGTAATTATTTTATTACTATAAATAATAATAATAATTATTATAATTTTAAAAGGTGTAATATAGTGTTGTCACAGGAGCCTATTTTAAACTCAGTGTATATATACTGAAAATACACATCTCGCTGTATACATATTTTTTTTATTTTAATTCTAATCATCTTACTTTGTGTCTCACAGTTTTTGTATATGTTTAAGTGCATATTAATTTTACCGGTCACTACATTTAATATAATTATCAATATGAGAATTTGGAATTATTATTATGATTATAAGTATTATAAATGTTGGACATTATTGATGTCTAATTTAAAATAAAAAAAAACATACAACTTTCGCAACAGCCACCGAAGATCTATATGTATCAATTCGATTTTTCCAAAATTTGATAGAGAAAATCTTACGAGATTCGTGAAAGATAACTCAGAAAAATTAGTTAAATTTACTTGAGCCATAAGGCATATCTGATTGGCAGAGACGTCACGAGTGTGAGAACCACTCAGGATAACTTACACAGATATGATACCTGATGGGAAGCTATTGTGGAAACTTAAGTTACAAAGTACGTCACTAAGTCGTCTTAGATGTGTGACAGCTGATAATACATAAGAAGCAGGAATGTCAAGGTCGGAGAGACGGTTCTAAATAAAATTCTCACGTATATTCCGGAAGCGGTGTTTCGTACCTAAACTGACCAGTGATGGGAAGACTCACACAAGTCTCGTCTCCAGGAAGTATAACACTATCCGAGTGGTTCTTGACATCTATTATTGTTTCACTCACCATAGACTGGCTAATTAACAATTTAGGTTGTCCCCTGCGAGGCCACAAATCCAAGTTCAACTTATTTATTTTTATATTTTATTTCAATAATAGCATAACACCCAATCATATACAAGCACATTATCCTGAACTTTCTTGTACAACAATGGGGAGACGGAAGTGGGAGTGGATCATTGTTCATATTGGACCTGTTCTGATTTTTATTAAATGATGGGTGTCCTGCAGATACAACAAATGAACCCATCCAGGAAGAATGAGATACATTAAAAAAGTGTTACGAAACACTCAAATGTTGAGAAGTACTCACGATACTTCAGGAGTTTGGGAACTGGGCAGAACTTATCGTGATGCCGATGTAAATGTTATCACTCTTCAAGGTCTAAAAATTGGAGAAAAGTTACATTTTCTTTTTAAAATACGCAAATAGCTTTATAAAAAAAAACTGTCAATTCAGTGGCTTTGATGGCGCTGGTATCATGTCAAAACTGTATCATATATAATAGTTCAATCACCAAGAAGAAAATGACTATTAGTTAAATGTAACTTATGAGTGATAAACACTGAATTTTAAATGATCTGCCTGTATCTAACCTAGGAAACTGCTTCCGAGCGTCCACCTTAGGAGTTTCATTATGTTTTATTGTTTATTCATTAGGTAAAATCAACTGACACAGGTGCCGGCCCCATGACGGCGCCGGAAAAGGACCATGTCTAAGGAGCACATATATGAAGGTTGAGCCATGGGAACAGCAACAGATGGCTTGCCTATACTGAAATCAATTGCCCGTGTGTCTAGTGGTCCGTGCAGCTAGCAATTATTAGGTATCCCCGAATGGATGCCTTCTAACAGTTGCCTGAATTCTTTTTCTTTTTTTTTCTTCCTCCTGCTTTTAGATTTTATTTTTTCCCTCATAACTGGAGAATGCCTCACTCAATCGGCTCCAGACTTTCAAAATTGCAGTGAAATGTTACTATCAACTGTAGCGAAATATCATGATCAACTGACTTGAAAAGTATCGTCAGAACTCCTGGGATAGATTCAGTTAAGCATGGGTAGCACGGCTGCTTACCAGTTGTATACTGACAGTCTTTGTCAGTATGACTTTTCTTGATAATTGATTTCTTTCATAATAATCACTCCAGGTAATTTAAGCATGCCTGATGGGGTTCCATTTTCTATTTCCTCCTCCTAGATTTCCGTTTATAACTTGAGAAAGGTTGATCCGATCGATTTGAAAGTTTCAACACTGGTGTGCTGTAACTAGGGAAAGGTTCATGCAAGCAGTCGTTCATTACCACTTTTAATGATACTTGAAATTAGCATTAAAGGGACGAAAGCTAGATTTCCAATTGTGTTGTGATGGATGGTACCCAAACAGCATGTGGTTGAAATTACCTTCTGAGGCTCCAAGACCACGGATGTTCTCACATTAGGGAAACCACTTTCAGTTCCACTGAGCGCCTGGTGTTTGAGAACTGTTGGTCCAGTGCATAGAGGGATGTGTACGTTGTCATGTTCTCATAGGGCTGGGCATGGTGACGCAGGATCGAATCCTGGCTAGCCGCAGTTCTGTTAATAATTCAGAATCACTTGTTTTGTGATTTCATTAGTATGTTACTGTGTATTTTGTATAGAACTGCATAACCGCATTATATGCAGGGCCTAAATAGACTGACTACTACCATTAACTACTAGCTACTACTATCTACCCATTATAGTATTATATCAAACCGGTACCAGAAGAGATGCTGCACTTTCTAGAAAAGACAGTGTACAGGAAGTCAACTAATGTGCCGTCATACATCCACTACTATTCCAATCATGAATCTAGGGTTAAAAGGAGTGTTTTTTTTTCATAATGTTCTTGAGAGTTTTACGTATTTGTAGCCTGGAATATTTTGATGATGAAATTAATAAGATATTCAACTAACCACTAAACTGAGATATCCCAGGGATTTTGTAGATAAGGCATTGTTTGCAGCCAAGATTTTCTACCTCCCAGGAAAAATATACTGGTTTTTCCCTACAATGAGAATATGGCCAGTCTGTGTGATGCATTATCAAAACTCAGTATAAATATTGTCTTCAAGAACATCAGGACGGTGAAGCAGAAGAATGCACCATCCAACATTGTTGGTGGTGTTTACAAGGTCCCATGCACACTATGCTCTCTTTCGTACATCAAGTAGACAGGTAAACCACTTGAAATCAGATTAGCCCAACATCGGTACTCGGTAATGACGGTTCAGGAGTCTACTGCAATCTTTAATCATATTAATACTTGCTATTATCCGCCAGGGTGGGCAGCAGCTCAGGTTATTATACCCAAAAGTTCCATCATGGAAAGGAACATAATTGAACACTCATCAGACACGATAGGAATGCCTTACGTAATTCAAGTGATGTAATGTACAAACTTGACAGTTATTTAGTCCAGTCAACTGTGCACAATCTTAAGCAAGGATGCTATACAAATGGGTCCTCATGAGGATTTGGTGACGTTTGACCAGTATTCCCCACACCTGCCTTACACGTTTCGCCCTTCTGAGATCCTGCCCGTCTGTGAAGGTGCAATGTACAAACTCGATACCTATTTAGTAGAGCCAATTGTGCACAATCTTTAGCAAAGATGTTATACAAAAATCCCTGGATTGCTTATTATGTGAGAATTGGGTGATGTTAGACCAATGTTCTCCAAACCTGTCCTTCACGTTTTGCCCTTTTGAGATCCCGTCCGTCAGTGTCGAAAACAGGGTATGCCGGGAAGGTATAAAATTAACATCGCCGTAGGTAGGCGAGAGTATACCCATATTAGCGTTTAATTTCTCTGTTTACGTTTTGAGGGTAAACTATGATACACTGTTCTACATGTTTATCTCGTCGGAAAGGAAATCACGTCCCACTGTCTGTATCGCTGTATGCGGTCTTTACCAGAAAGTACAGCATCTCTCGTAGGTTAGTGGAGGTGAGAATATGCTGCTGTCATTATTAAACAAATGTTTCTGCTACCATAATAGGTAGATAGTAGTGCCATTCTGACGGTATACTGTAATAAGTAGCTAGTAGCTAATGGTAGTAGTCTGTTTAGAACCTGCATACGAAATTGGTTACGCAGGTTTATGCAGTACACACACACACACACACACACACACACACACACACACACACACACACACACACACACACACACACACACACACACACACACACACACACACACACACACACACACACACACACACATATATATATATATATATATATATATATATATATATATATATATATATATATATATATATATATATATATAGACAAGGATGTGTGATGTCACCGTGGTTGTTTAATATATTTATAGATGGGGTTGTAAGAGAAGTAAATGCAAGGGTCTTGGCAAGAGGCGTGGAGTTAAAAGATAAAGAATCACACATAAAGTGGGAGTTGTCACAGTTGCTCTTTGCTGATGACACTGTGCTCTTGGGAGATTCTGAAGAGAAGCTGCAGAGATTGGTGGATGAATTTGGTAGGGTGTGCAAAAGAAGAAAATTAAAAGTGAATACAGGAAAGAGTAAGGTAATGAGGATAACAAAAAGATTAGGTGATGAAAGATTGGATATCAGATTTGAGGGAGAGAGTATGGAGGAGGTGAATGTATTCAGATATTTGGGAGTGGACGTGTCAGCGGATGGGTCTATGAAAGATGAGGTGAATCATAGAATTGATGAGGGGAAAAGGGTGAGTGGTGCACTTAGAATTCTGTGGAGACAAAGAACTTTGTCCTTGGAGGCAAAGAGGGGAATGTATGAGAGTATAGTTTTACCAACGCTCTTATATGGGTGTGAAGCATGGGTGATGAATGTTGCAGCGAGGAGAAGGCTGGAGGCAGTGGAGATGTCATGTCTGAGGGCAATGTGTGGTGTGAATATAATGCAGAGAATTCGTAGTTTGGAAGTTAGGAGGAGGTGCGGAATTATCAAAACTGTTGTCCAGAGGGCTGAGGAAGGGTTGTTGAGGTGGTTCGGACATGTAGAGAGAATGGAGCGAAACAGAGTGACTTCAAGAGTGTGTCAATCTGTAGTGGAAGGCGGGGTAGGGGTCGGCCTAGGGAAGGTTAGAGGGAGAGGGTAAAGGAGGTTTTGTGTGCGAGGGGCTTGGACTTCCAGCAGGCATGCGTGAGCGTGTTTGATGGGAGTGAATGGAGACAAATGGTTTTTAATACTCGACGTGCTGTTGGAGTGTGAGCAAAGTAACATTTATGAAGTGGTTCAGGGAAACCGGCAGGCCGGACTTGAGTCCTGGAGATGGGAAGTACAGTGCCTGCACTCTGAAGGAGGGGTGTTAATGTTGCAGTTTAAAAACTGTAGTGTAAAGCACCCTTCTGGCAAGACAGTGATGGAGTGAATGATGGTGAAAGTTTTTCTTTTTCGAGCCACCCTGCCTTGGTGGGAATCGGCCAGTGTGATAATAATAATAAATAAATAAATAAATAAATATATATATATATATATATATATATATATATATATATATATATATATATATATATATATATATATATATATATATATATATATATCAATAACAACACTGCGACTAGCCGAGGACTCGAACCTGTCATTTTAGCCTGCCTCATGGCGAGAGAAAATTCACGATGCTCTAACCCATGGGACCACCCAAGACTACAAAGATCATGCACCCAGCAGGGCTAGAAGTTTTACAGTGATCCGAGGACATACGATGGTGTGGGTGCCTCAGAGCTAATTTCATTCTACTCCCCGTTTGGTGTACTAGCCTCCACGAGCATGATATATATTACTGTAACCACCAACGAGTGGTATTTAATGAATAACAACACTGAGACTAGCCGAAGACTCGAACCCTTGTCTTCTTAGCCCGCCATGCGACCACATGGGTTCGAGTCCTCGTCTAGTCACAGTGTTGTCATTGATTAAATACCACTCGTTCATCGTTACAATTATATATATATATATATATATATATATATATATATATATATATATATATATATATATATATATATATATATATATATATATATATATATATATATATATATATATATATATATATATATATATATATATTATTGTGACCATGAACAAGTGGTATTGGTCAATATATATATATTATTTACCAAACTGCGGCAGGCCAGGATTCGACCCCACCACACATTGTCCCGGCTCATGAGACCACACAATGTACATGTCACCTTACCAACTGAGCCATCGATCCAACAAACAGCATGAGCCTAGCGAAGCAGGCTTGTTTCATGTTGCAAGGACACTAGTGGCAGTTGTATAGTCAAGGATTAATTTTAGCCTCTTCCTGCCTGAAGCCACTTGTCTCGTAGTTTCATTGCTATGTAGATTGTTTGTGGAGGCGGGTATTCAAACAGGAAGAGGCTGAAATTAATCCATGAACATACTGCCACGAGTGTTCTCGCAACACAAAACAAGCCTAGTTCGCTAGGCTCATGTTGCTTGTAGGATCGACGGCTCAGTTGGTAAGGTGACATGCACATTGTGTGGCCTCATGAGGCGGGACAATGCGTCGTGGGGTCAATTCCTGGCCTGCCGCAGTTTGGTAAATAATATATATATATTGACCAATACCACTTGTTTCGTGGTTTCATTCATGTATATATATATATATATATATATATATATATATATATATATATATATATATATATATATATATCTATATATATTTTTATTATTATCACACCGGCCGATTCCCACCAAGGCAGGGTGGCCCGAAAAAGAAAAACTTTCACCATCATTCACTCCATCACTGTCTTGCCAGAAGGGTGCTTTACACTACAGTTTTTAAACTGCAACATTAACACCCCTCCTTCAGAGTGCAGGCACTGTACTTCCCATCTCCAGGACTCAAGTCCGGCCTGCCGGTTTCCCTGAATCCCTTCATAAATGTTACTTTGCTCACACTCCAACAGCACGTCAAGTATTAAAAACCATTTGTCTCCATTCACTCCTATCAAACACGCTCACGCATGCCTGCTGGAAGTCCAAGCCCCTCGCACACAAAACCTCCTTTACCCCCTCCCTCCAACCCTTTCTAGGCCGACCCCTACCCCGCCTTCCTTCCACTACAGACTGATACACTCTTGAAGTCATTCTGTTTCGCTCCATTCTCTCTACATGTCCGAACCACCTCAACAACCCTTCCTCAGCCCTCTGGACAACAGTTTTGGTAATCCCGCACCTCCTCCTAACTTCCAAACTACGAATTCTCTGCATTATATTCACACCACACATTGCCCTCAGACATGACATCTCCACTGCCTCCAGCCTTCTCCTCGCTGCAACATTCATCACCCACGCTTCACACCCATATAAGAGCGTTGGTAAAACTATACTCTCATACATTCCCCTCTTTGCCTCCAAGGACAAAGTTCTTTGTCTCCACAGACTCCTAAGTGCACCACTCACTCTTTTTCCCTCATCAATTCTATGATTCACCTCATCTTTCATAGACCCATCCGCTGACACGTCCACTCCCAAATATCTGAATACGTTCACCTCCTCCATACTCTCTCCCTCCAATCTGATATTCAATCTTTCATCACCTAATCTTTTTGTTATCCTCATAACCTTACTCTTTCCTGTATTCACCTTTAATTTTCTTCTTTTGCACACCCTACCAAATTCATCCACCAATCTCTGCAACTTCTCTTCAGAATCTCCCAAGAGCACAGTGTCATCGGCAAAGAGCAGCTGTGACAACTCCCACTTTGTGTGTGATTCTTTATCTTTTAACTCCACGCCTCTTGCCAAGACCCTCGCATTTACTTCTCTTACAACCCCATCTATAAATATATTAAACAACCACGGTGACATCACACATCCTTGTCTAAGGCCTACTTTTACTGGGAAAAAATTTCCCTCTTTCCTACATACTCTAACTTGAGCCTCACTATCCTCGTAAAAACTCTTCACTGCTTTCAGTAACCTACCTCCTACACCATACACTTGCAACATCTGCCACATTGCCCCCCTATCCACCCTGTCGTACGCCTTTTCCAAATCCATAAATGCCACAAAGACCTCTTTAGCCTTATCTAAATACTGTTCACTTATATGTTTCACTGTAAACACCTGGTCCACACACCCCCTACCTTTCCTAAAGCCTCCTTGTTCATCTGCTATCCTATTCTCCGTCTTACTCTTAATTCTTTCAATTATAACTCTACCATACACTTTACCAGGTACACTCAACAGACTTATCCCCCTATAATTTTTGCACTCTCTTTTATCCCCTTTGCCTTTATACAAAGGAACTATGCATGCTCTCTGCCAATCCCTAGGTACCTTACCCTCTTCCATACATTTATTAAATAATTGCACCAACCACTCCAAAACTATATCCCCACCTGCTTTTAACATTTCTATCTTTATCCCATCAATCCCGGCTGCCTTACCCCCTTTCATTTTACCTACTGCCTCACGAACTTCCCCCACACTCACAACTGGCTCTTCCTCACTCCTACAAGATGTTATTCCTCCTTGCCCTATACACGAAATCACAGCTTCCCTATCTTCATCAACATTTAACAATTCCTCAAAATATTCCTTCCATCTTCCCAATACCTCTACCTCTCCATTTAATAACTCTCCTCTCCTATTTTTAACTGACAAATCCATTTGTTCTCTAGGCTTTCTTAACTTGTTAATCTCACTCCAAAACTTTTTCTTATTTTCAACAAAATTTGTTGATAACATCTCACCCACTCTCTCATTTGCTCTCTTTTTACATTGCTTCACCACTCTCTTAACTTCTCTCTTTTTCTCCATATACTCTTCCCTCCTTGCATCACTTCTACTTTGTAAAAACTTCTCATATGCTAACTTTTTCTCCCTTACTACTCTCTTTACATCATCATTCCACCAATCGCTCCTCTTCCCTCCTGCACCCACTTTCCTGTAACCACAAACTTCTGCTGAACACTCTAACACTACATTTTTAAACCTACCCCATACCTCTTCGACCCCATTGCCTATGCTCTCATTAGCCCATCTATCCTCCAATAGCTGTTTATATCTTACCCTAACTGCCTCCTCTTTTAGTTTATAAACCTTCACCTCTCTCTTCCCTGATGCTTCTATTCTCCTTGTATCCCATCTACCTTTTACTCTCAGTGTAGCTACAACTAGAAAGTGATCTGATATATCTGTGGCCCCTCTATAAACATGTACATCCTGAAGTCTACTCAACAGTCTTTTATCTACCAATACATAATCCAACAAACTACTGTCATTTCGCCCTACATCATATCGTGTATACTTATTTATCCTCTTTTTCTTAAAATATGTATTACCTATAACTAAACCCCTTTCTATACAAAGTTCAATCAAAGGGCTCCCATTATCATTTACACCTGGCACCCCAAACTTACCTACCACACCCTCTCTAAAAGTTTCTCCTACTTTAGCATTCAAGTCCCCTACCACAATTACTCTCTCACTTGGTTCAAAGGCTCCTATACATTCACTTAACATCTCCCAAAATCTCTCTCTCTCCTCTGCATTCCTCTCTTCTCCAGGTGCATACACGCTTATTATGACCCACTTCTCGCATCCAACCTTTACTTTAATCCACATAATTCTTGAATTTACACATTCATATTCTCTTTTCTCCTTCCATAACTGATCATTTAACATTACTGCTACCCCTTCCTTTGCTCTAACTCTCTCAGATACTCCAGATTTAATCCCATTTATTTCCCCCCACTGAAACTCTCCTACCCCCTTCAGCTTTGTTTCGCTTAGGGCCAGGACATCCAACTTCTTTTCATTCATAACATCATATATATATATATATATATATATATATATAATGTGTATGTCTGTTTCTGTCTTTGTTTGACAGATAATTTTTCTCATTAAGTTTATCAATAGGACAAAAAAAAAAAGACTGGATTGTGTTGCGTTATTTACTTAACAATTCTATCTCATCCCGTTTAAAACTCAGGTCATAGTTGATCATTCCTGGAACACTTTTGAAGCTAGCCAATTTATATATATATATATATATATATATATATATATATATATATATATATATATATATATATATATATATATATATATATATATATATATATATATATATAATCATCCGTTAGATTAATTCGCTGAGAGATCTTGGTCAGGTTCGGTGGTGAAGGTGCTAGTACAGGATTGTTTGGATGGCTTTAGCAGGTATCGCGAAGTTGAGATAAAACTCAGATCCATCTCTCACTGTCACATTCCTTTCCTCTTCAGCCCTGTGGTCAAAAACATTAAGTTATTTATACATTTAAATGCTGTCATTTTCGTTGAATAATAAAATGATTAATCTACAAAAGCTGTTGTCAGAAATCAGGTGCCATAAAATTATTGTTAAAATTAGTATAAGAGGAAAATATATATATATATATTTTTTCATTTTGATCAAGGGAAGCGCTAAACAATTAGGGATCATATAGCGCATACGGATATAATAATGTTATTTACTACCGATAAATAAAGAAGATACATGTGCAACAATTAGGTATCTTGATTCTGAAACGTTTCAGACCATGGAGCTGAACCCTTCTCCAAGCTGAGGGACTGACCACCTCAAAACTACTTCGTCGATGGAGGCTGGACTGATTATATCATCTTTACTGCTTCTGATGTCTGCTCTGTATCCGACTGAAGACACCTACTGTGTACTCGATACTTTTCGGAATAAAGATACCTACTTGCTGCACATGTGTCTTAATTATCAAATAGTGGCTTAGAAATGGGAAGCTATAAAGATCTTTCCAAGGAAAGAGGGGATAAAGGGGAGATAATGGGTACAAGGGCTCCTCCCTTTAAGGGAGATGAATATGCAAATGAATATTTTGTAACAGTACCTATGAACTGAAACGAAGCAAACACATCAGAATATTCGCACGGATAGAAGGCAGTAGTATATACATCAACGCTGCTAACTGTTTTTAAGACGAGCATACTAATTATGAATACAAATGAATACGTTCGACATCCATATGTGGAACTTTTGCCAATTGTTGGCAGACAGTTTTAAGAAGAGCTCTCAGGGTTGACTGCCAATTACAGATACCTTCATATCTTCTTACTGTTTATATATACCAAGATGGATACACACTGAGTTAACTATAACCCCTACCGTACGGAATTATATTATAGTTGATGCTACTGTCTAGGTGAACAGCCGTCCTAATGACCCAAGTCAAGTCGACTGGCATAAGACCTTGCACACTAATATTAGCACAAGGTAGGCTAATTAAAAAACTTGAAACCAAAAGACGAAACAAATTAGTGTCGAATAAGATATGTTCAACACTTGGGTAGTTTATTGCCTGCACAGCAAGCTTCATCAGTCGAATACAGAGGTGACTTTTATGCTGTGGAGTGGAGTGGAGTGGAGAGGTAATTTAAGGTGCTAAGTCCCTTGACTTTAACAGATTTTCAACCCCTTAACCTTGATAGGTGTTCAGTCTCTTAGCCTCAAAGGAAGAGGAGGCTAAGAGACTAATAGGTGTTCGGTCATTTAGCCTTGAGAGATGTTCAGTCGCTTAGTCTTCAATCCAGGTTAAGGATATGAACGTCTTTTATCAAGGCCAAGGGAATGAGCATTTTAAAATTTCTTCTCCTCTTCCTCTAGTACAAAAAGCCACCTCTGCATTCGACTGAATAAGTCTGCTGCGTACACGGAACGTTTCAGTAATAACGACACCAAGTGTTACACATGCGTCTTACTCATCTACTCCTTAGGTCTGCATACCATTAATATAATGGTACAAAGTGGTGTTGCTTACATGTTGAGGATAACAGCGAGGGCGCGGCCTGACTCCACATTGAAGGCGACCACCTGCAGATCAGTCGCCGTAGTTAACGAAGCCATACGATTAGAACCAGGAGCCACAAACTTGCTCAAATGACCAATAGCATAGAACATTGGCTGCTTGTAAAACTCGTTCTCTTCCTGCAGAAGTAAAATAATATTTGTACTTTTGAGCAAATCCCGCATACGTTACAAATTCTGTTTTCTTACAGAAATTTCAAAGTGGATTCTTACAGATTTTGCAGAGGGTGTTTTCTCATATCTATTGAATTCTGTCGTAACATGAAAAAGGAGAAGCACTGCGGTGGGCTTATTAGCCTAAGCAAGTTCCTTCTCAAACCAATCTCTTCATACTCGTATATTTGTTCCTCCAACGAATAAATTAGTCGGTCTACTTTTCGTGTCACTTTTTATTCCCTCATTAAAGTCACTAATGTAAATTATGAACAATACAGGGCCAAAATCTGATCTTATTTTTGTTTCATCTTAGTCCGGCTTCATGACTCAAGAAATCGTAATGACACGATTGCAAATAAACCATACCCCCGGCCGGGATTGAACCCGCGGTCATAGAGTCTCAAAACTAACGCGACGGGCTGGAGTTTTGAGAGTTTAGTCCGGCTATCAGACGTCAGCGCACTGAGGTCTAATGTCCGTGTTGAGACATGTTAATCAAATTATACTCGTCAAGGTGGCTTCTTATTATATCGATTATTAGTGATTCTTATGTGCCTATTATTGATGTCACGTTTGCTGAGCAGTAAGTTAATGGAATGGAGTCCACTTATGTCCTATTCTAAAGATAGAAATTACAGAAGTCGTATTCTGCATCTGCACATCACCCATTTGAAGTGATATACTGAATTAGCTTCTTAGCGGCTTACTAAGCAAAATCTTTCATTCTTCACAATCTCTTGACAAAATTCACTGGGGCCAGGGGTTTTATTTTGCTTTAGTCGGTCTACTTGTTTGATAAGCAAGTCCCCAGTGACTGATATTACTTAATTTATCTTCAGGCTCTCTGTAATTTTTAGTTATTGAGATTTCGTTTGTTTCTTCTTGTGAGCAGACGGACAGATATTAACTGTTGAAAAAGGAGAGAACATACTCTGTTCATTATCAGTAGGCTGCCCAGATCGATATTTAATTGCGTCCATTGTTCCGCGATCTTTCTCCCGTATACTTGAGAAAGTTTAGATTTAAAAAGATTCACTGAAAAGATTTCACTTTCCATAGTAAAGCTGTATTTTAACCAAAAAGTCACAATAGACATATTTTTCTATTTTGTTAAATTTGTGTATGAAGGAATCTAATTATTATTGCTGGTCAAGGTCTTCATAATTTGGTGACCATACTGATGAAGAAAACACATTAAACACCTGTGTATCAATTAAGATACTCAGGTGTTTCACATGTGTCTTATTCTAAATATAGTGACCACATATCTGTTTTATCCTCATTCCATAACTCTTATTATCGGTCTAAACAAATTCAGTTCTTGAAAAACAAATATAAAATCTGGATTAAATTGAATTACGGAACGAGGAGCTAAATTTATGTTATACTGACCGTGTTGACGATGACGGGAGAGTCGAGGAAGTTGTTATACCAATTGGGTCCTCCCAGAGTGTCCAGCGCCATGTTCCAGTCCACCCAGCCCGTCGAGAAGTGGTTTATAGTCTACAAGAAATAAATCAAAACAGTATAATGTTATATTTATTCCATTCTACAAGAAAAAATAATCGCAATATAATGTTATATTTATCCCAGATTGGTTCATCACTTCCGTTCATTACATCTGAATCTAGATAATTGCTGCTGAGACTTACAGTATTTTAGGCAAACTGGAAAAAGAGTATAGAAATACCAGAGAAGGTTTCATCCCAGTCTTGTCTCGTCAGCTATGAAAATTACAGCCATAAATCCAGTACTAAAGTACTATGTTTAATCCCGAATAAAAATCCCCAAGCATAACACAGAGTTTGCTAATGTCTCATCTGAGCCTTACCTCCATCATGTCGTAGACATAATCCTCAGCTCGCTGCCAGGACCCAAGTTTCACACTTTCTGCTGACCCAGACACGTCAGCTCCTGCAACACAATTGAGCGACTCTTCAACAATTTTTTCCACAACATATGCAAGTAAATCTTGTCAGTGGCAAGGTCTCCTCTCGTCAGAAAAAATACATCGTTAAATAAAGATTTAGTAAACATTTATACGTAGTGATGGATGCTGCGATCAAGCATTCCCGGCAGCAAGTTATAGAACACGGACTGAAAACGCCTAATGACCTCCCCGCTCATTAAATCATCTTAATGATAGATAGTATTTAACTGTTGTCAAATGTAAGCCTTGTTGACATTCTTGTATTGGCGGCCAGGTGCCAATACACTCGACAAATACGTACACACACACACACACACACACACACACACACACACACACACACACACACACACACACACACACACACACACACACACACACACACACACACATACACACACATACACACATACACACACACATACACACACACACACACACACACACACACACACACACACACACACACACACACACACACACACACACACACACACACACACACACACACACACACACACACATACACACACATACACACATACATACATACACACATACACACACACACACACACACACACACACACACACACACACACACAGACATACACACACACATACACACACACACACACATATATATATATATATATATATATATATATATATATATATATATATATATATATATATATATATATATATATATATATACATACATATATATATATATATATATATATATATATATATATATATATATATATATATATATATATATATATATATATATATATATATATATATATATATATATATATATATATATGGATGGATGGATGGTGGTCTAGTGGATAGAGCGATGCGTACTTTGTTCAGTTTACACAGGGCTGCGCATGGGAACGCAGGATGGAGTCCTGGCCAAGCCGCAGTTCTGTTAATGATTCAAAATCACTTGTTTCGTGATTTCATTGATATATATAAGATCACAGTAAACAGGTGATTTCAGAATATGAAAAACAACCACTGTGAAAGAATGGTGAAATTCCAAGCGCTTTCGTGACTACTCACATTATCAAGGACTATATAGTTTCTTGATAATGTGAGAAGTCACGAAAGAGCTTGGAATTTCACTATTCTTTCACAGTGGTTGTTTTGTATATATATATATATATATATATATATATATATATATATATATATATATATATATATATATATATATATATATATATATGTATATATATATATATGTATATATATATATATATATATATATATATATATATATATATATATATATATATATATATATATATATATATACATATATATATATATATATATATATATATATATATATATATATATATATGTGTGTGTGTGTGTGTGTGTGTGTGTGTGTGTGTGTGTGTGTGTGTGTGTGTGTGTGTGTGTGTGTGTGTGTGTGTGTGTGTGTGAATACACATACCATTGTGAAATATCTAATGTAATACTAAGTATAAAACAATGCCGACATTTATTTTTCTGACCCATTTTCTGATTTAATGTGTTCATACACCAAATTTACTGTTAACGTTCAGGTGGCGAGTACTGTAATCTAATTAAACAGGGATTCATAAAATTGTTTTGCGGGTAAGTTTCTTCACCTTTCTGAGCAAAACATATAAGGTATTAGAGTTTACCTTACCTTGACAAGCTTCTGTGTAGAGGAGGAACATGTCCTGATATTCAAACTGGATCTCATCCAGAACTTCCGGGTCCGTATTTCTGTCCTCGTACCAGTGGACAGCTGTACCGTCGATGTACTGAGCAGCGTCAGGGTCCTCCAGAATCTGCACCAAGAGTGTCAGAATTAATGTAAGAACAGAGGAGCGCAGAACATACCATAACGCTATTGACTATAAAATAAAAGAGAAACAATAGTTTTCCAAAAAAATTAACCTGTTTCTGGAAAACTGGAGAAATAGTTTTTGGAACATCTCTTCTCATCAGTATATAATGAATAGATACGTGAAAATTATGCTTATGACTACGAGCATATAATGGAAGTCATTAAATCAGAGAAGGTCATACAGTGACCTTGAAATTGGAAATGGGAGGCACTCAGGTTTGATTTAAAGAAGTTTAGAAGTCAATTAAATATTTTGACTCAAGAGCCCTTCACTGGGAGGTTGTAAGGAATATGTATTTTATGGAAGGTGACAGTTTCTAAGAGGCCAGTTAATGACATGATCCTAGTAAGAGTCCATCACTCAAAGTGACAGTATAATATACTGTACTTAAAACAGTTCTCCCGACAATTAATAATAGACAAGATTTTGAGGACATACCGGCTCGATGTACCAAGGCAACGAGTCTCTGTTGAAGTCATGTATCATCATTTTGAGGTAACGGTAGCCAGCAGCCTCCAGTGTGGGTCCCAGGTTACCCTTGATCCAGTCCCTCATTGCTTCAGACGACCATCCACATGTGTTAATTCCCCACTGAAGCCACAACAAATACCTCATTTAACATTATCAAGACCCTATTAGCTAAGTAATTCAATATCTAGTATTATCAAGGGTGTTTTAAGAGATGTAATGTGAATAAGGGATAAATTTGGTTTGAGAGACTTACATCAATGAAGCCGCCGAGTGGTTCATTTGCTGGCGTGAGTCCCCACATCTCGGCTCCTTCAGCTTCATACGCCTCCACAAACCTGCCGCGATGCGCCAGATGACGTCAATTATCCAGTGAGATTGTACTGTATTTTTATTCTGTAATTCAGTAACTCTTCAACGTGGGGCCCTTGATGCCGGTGAAGGGATCTTGATTTAGCAGCTGGATTTACTCTCCATCTCCATGAATCAAACCTGATTTTTTCCTATTCCCCATTTGCTGTATGTTCTTTACGGAGCCTAGCGTTTTCTTAATAATGATGATGATGATAATAATGATACTATAATTGTTAATAACAATAATAATAATAATCATAATGATAATAGTAAAAGTAATGATATTAATGACAGTAATAATAATAACAAACACAATAATAATAACACAACTACTGCTATTACTGTTTATAATAATAATAATAATAATAATAATAATAATAATAATAATAATAATAATAATAATAAAATTTATTAAGAGTTAAAAAAAATATTTTGCCACAACTAAATTTCTGGCTTATAAAAATAAAAATTCTAATTTAATTTTCCAGCTGTGATAAGCACATACAACGCCTGGGTAATGGGGTGGTAATAAGTGCTGATCCAAGGAAGAATGTTGCCCCAGTTCTTTGGATCAAGAACCTTTCACCAGTGTCAACGCCTCCGATGAATGGATCGTTCAACAATATTATTAAAAGTACTTACTTAAGGATGTAGTTAGCATAGGGTTGGTACATCTCTTCGAGCAGTATTCCCGACCCGTTGAACATGCCGTTAGTCTTCATCCACGCTGGAGGCGCCCACGGAGTGCCAAACAACTTTAACGGGTATGGTGCCAGTTCCTTGGCTCTCAGAATCAGAGGAATCTGTAATATATATATATTTTTATATATATATATATATATATATATATATATATATATATATATATATATATATATATATATGTCGTGCCGAATAGGCAGAACTTGCAATCTTGGCTTAAATAGCAACGCTCATCTTGCCATATAGGACAAGTGAAAATCTGTGTATGCAATAATTTCGCCAAAATCATTCTGAACCTAACGAAAAAAATATATTTCACTGAGTTTTTTTAGTATTAAATTATTGTAAAAAAAATCTAAAATATATTTAGTTGGGTTAGGCTAAAATAAATTGCGCTTGTTATAATAAGGTTAGTTAAGTTTTCAAAGATTCTTTTGGTGCAAAATTAAAAATTTTTACATTAACATTAATGAAAAAAATATATCTTTAAACGTATAAGAGAAAATTTCAGAAAGGACTTAATTTTAAATGAGTTCTTGCTAATTGACCAGTTTTACATATTCGGCACGACATATATATATATATATATATATATATATATATATATATATATATATATATATATATATATATATATATATATATATATATATCGTGCCGAATAGGCAGAACTTGCGATCTTGGCTTAAATAGCAACGCTCATCTTGCCATATAGGACAAGCGAAAATTTGTGTATGCAATAATTTCGCCAAAATCATTCTGAACCTAACGAAAAAAATATATTTCACTGTGTTTGTTTAGTATTAAATTATTGTAAACAAATCTAAAATATATTTAGTTGGGTTAGGCTAAAATAAATTGCGCTTGTTATAATAAGGTTAGGTAAGTTTTCTAAGTTCCTTTTGGTGCAAAATTATAATTTTTTACATCAACATTAATGAAAAAAATATATCTTTAAACGTATAAGAGAAAATTTTAGAAAGGACTTAATTTTAAATGAGTTCTTGCTAATTGACCAGTTTTACATATTCGGCAAGTCATCACAGATTGCGTTACCTGCTTTTCTGTCCTCGTGTATTGCATCCAGAGAGCTTGTAGCAGCGATTCTCCCTGAACATCTTAGGGACAAGGTAGGAGTCCAGGACCAAAAATTCATTGACGGAGCAATGATCTGGGATAATCTAACGGGCTCTGGAGCCAGACCTACTCCCCCCAACAACTACAAACAATCGCACTGGGATGGTCCAATAGTGGAAAATATTGCCTCAACAATGCTTCAGAGTGTGTCAGGGAAGGATAGAGCCCGCCTCCTGGCAGTGAGAGCCCCTCATGCTGGGGATTTTCTGTTGGCTGTTCCCAACTCCAGCCTTGGCACACGTCTCGACCCACAGACCATCCGCATCGGTGTTGCCCTTCGACTTTCCGCCCCTATTCTCGCCGAACACAGGTGTATTTGTGGCAGTGAAGCAGCAGACCGATTCGGGTACCATGGTCTTGTGTGCCGTAAATCCGAGGGAAAGATTGCAAGACATGAGGAGGTTAATAACATTATCAAGAGGAGCCTCACAACAGCTGGATGCCCAGCAGTAAGGGAGCCACCCCAACTATGCAGATCTGATGGCAGCCAGAAGCGTCCAGATGGTATCACCCTTCAAGCCTGGACAGATGGGAAGCAGGTGGTGTGGGACTATACATGTGCATCTACCTTGGCTGATACCTATCTCCAATACACCAGGGAGGAAGGAGGGGCAGCTGCCAGCTTCAGGGAGTCCCAAAAGTCTAGAAAATATGGAGAACTTGCCCATCATTATATGTTTGTTCCCATAGGCTCAGAGACCCTTGGCTCATGGGGAAAGAGTGCATCTAAATTCCTTAAGGAGCTGGGAAAAAGACTCATCAGGGTAACTAGGGATCCCAGGGCAGCTAGTTTTCTGTTCCAGCGGCTCAGTGCGGCTGTTCAGAGGGGTAATGCCTGCTGTATTTTGGGCACACGCCCCAGCTCTGAGGAGCTGGATGAGATTTTCGCCTTATAATCGGTGATACACACGTAACAACATGTACCGTATATGCCACCTTTATATCAACAATGTATCTCTTAAATCTTCTGTACCATATTATGTAATAAAATATTCCTATTGGTAAAAAAAAAAAATATACTAAAAGATGGGGTGGTAGGGGAAGTGGAATATTCAAACGGCTTCAGGAAGAAATCCAAATCCAAATATTCTTCCTTGAAGTCTTTTTATGCACTTCTCCGAGGCAATGGGTCCCACAATTTACACCAGAGGTGGACCCCATCATATATATATATATATATATATAATATATATATATATATATATGTATGTATATATATATATATATATATATATATATATATATATATATATAAATATATATATATATATATATATATATATATATATATATATATATATATATATATATATATATATATATATATATATATATATATATATATATATATATATATATATCCTTCATGTGGAAGTGGAACAGAATTCTTCCTCCGTAAGCCATGCGTGTTGTAAGAGGCGACTAAAATCCCAGGAGCAAGGGTCTAGTAACCCCTTCTCCTGTATATATTACTAAATGTAAAAGGAGAAACTTGCGTTTTTTCTTTTGGGCCACCCTGCCTCGGTGGGATACGGCCGGTGTGTTGAAAGATATATATATATATATATATATATATATATATATATATATATATATATATATATATATATATATATATATATATATATATATATATATACAGTATAATGCGGGATATATGAAAATTATCGTAGTAGCAGATTTTGAAAAGCGCATGTAATCTGTGGAATGGGAAATGCCATTTTTAAGAACTAGCACATATTTGACTATTGTGGTAAATTAAAGGTACAATTTAAAGGAGGTATAAGTTACCAGCACGATTACAGAGCCCAGGAACATCGCTCACGTCACATGGAAGCTGTAGTAAATCAGGACTGGTGTCGCGCCCTAAACCACACGCTAGTTCCGTAATTCCGTAAACTACAAAGACATGAATTAGAACTACCACGAGAACACAAACACAATCAAGACAGCTACTAGGTAAAACAAGTGGCTTCAGAATCCACTCAACACTTGTTAACTAACGCAAATTATTGAACTTTCTGAAATAAATTTATGGGTGATGGAGGTGGTGCTCTACTCTACCCGTCTACGAAAAACTATGAACTTAATCGTTATGTTATCATAATGGCTACTGATGTCTTTTGACCAACGGTCAAATGTCAAATTTTCAAAAGGCTTTTATTTATTAGTGAAATTATTACTCACAAGACGACTATTTAATATTAATGTAACCAACACTCCAGCGCTCGATAAACGACACTCAATAAAACAGCACAGGGTAAAAATTTCGCGGACAAGAATTTTTAAACACTCTTAAAATGTATCCGTTTTCTCAATCAACACCTTATAATCGTAATCCTCATAAGTCAGGTTCCAGTGTACAAGGTCGACGTCTCCCTCCACGTCATCGTACGAGTAGGTCCTGGTGGAGCAGTCAGCACCAGCGATAGGGACGCGACCGAAGGTGTATCCGATTCCTTCAGGGGCGAAGTAGGATCTGCAGATTTGAACCGTTTGTTTAATACGTTTTTAACGATACCTTCTAGAAAAAGCTAACATATGTATTATTCTTTATACTGTGCAAGTGATGGGGTATTTAACTATACGTGGGATCGTTTCTCTATTGCCTCGGAGAATGTTCCAAAAATCACAGAAAATTGAGCACATTTTACCCTTATATTTTTACCTGAGAAAGTGTTCCTGAACCTCGCTAGAGAGAGAAACCACATTGAGACCTGTTGAGTCACTAAAGGCTCCACCGAAGCCTAGCATAGTCTGGTACATATCTTCTCTGTTCAATACCACATCAGCAGCATCTGGGAAACACACGAGTTATGCACTATGAATGTAGCATATTTTTTTTTTTTTTTTTTTTTGTAAAATTATAATGTTTGTGGAATTTTTGTATAGTTTTCCTGAAATAAGTGTGTAAAGACTGAATAATATAACAGTTATAAAATGTAGTGTTGGTGTGACTTTTGGATAAGTTTCAAGTCACAAGAGAACCAATGGTCAGGTTAAGGGGACGTCGAAATACAGCGTAGTATAAAACCCTTTGGAGAGTGTAATACAGAAAAATTCTCGTACGATTAGGAGTGTATCGGCGTGAGTGAAAAAAAAAAAAAAATGCAAAATCTGTATGTCGTGGTCTCTTGTAATTGTGAAATTCAGCCACAATAGAGCTGAAAAGTGGAATATAAGAGACGCAACGTCGTCTGGGAATTTGGCACAACTCAAGTTTTAAGCTTACCAGTTAATTGTACAGTAGATTACTATGTTGGCCAACCTCTGGTATTGCTGTCTGTTAGGGAAGCGTTAAGATGTCACACCCAAGAAATATTTGGGTAAGTCTTCATCAAAATTTTGTATTTAAAATGATCCACTTATTATGTAATATAAAATTGATATATGAAATTTATGTACATTTTCTATATACATTCTCTTATAAACGTGTATATATTTTGTAGACTAAACCACTGACTGGTTAAGTCAGGTCATTACTAATCCATATACAGTCCACAACCATAATTTACCAGTGTTACTGCTTTAAATTTAATAATTCATAACTCTTTAAAGGTCCAGCTTATGTGAGTGTGGGATGAGTAGGTGAGCATCGAAGGAGGGACAGTGCTGTGACCCACTGTACCTAAAGTCCCACCTATCTCCGAGGTACAACTAATATCAGTAAGTGTTATGTCTGTTTTAGTTGTGTCCTCCGCAAATTATGTGTGTAATAATTCAGGACTGTGCCTGTAAACTTCATACACATAATTTCTCACAAAGGTAATGGTTAAAAAATATAAACTATGGCTAAACACAAGCGTTAGGCAACGGAACCTCTCAAGCACCCACTTCACTCTCATAATTCCGTTTTAATGTATCTGCTAACGTAAGACGCGATCTTTTCAGGACTGGAGTTTACCTGGGATATTTTCCTCGGGATATTTTCCAACCGAACAATGACCAATTACCGGGATTCCTTTCACTGGAGACAGGGAAAGTTTCCACGTTGAACCTGAGTCCATCTCTGCTGGAGGTGACGACGGTGAAGCTCCCTTCTTCAGGGTAGTCAATAATACCTGGTTGGTCACAGTGGGTCGCGTCGCAGACGCAGACCACACTGTCGTATTCAAACTGACGAGGGTTGCATTCTAAAGCAGACATGAAATAAAAAATTGATTTTTAATTATAATGAAAGTAAACATGTCATATATTTCTAATATAATACCAGTGGATTAGAAATTATATTACATTGTACAGAGTATATTAGGCAAATAGAACTTGTCTGGACGCAGAATAATATTACATAGGATTAACCGGCAGATGCTGGTGGATGTCCAGTTGATGAAATTTTTATTATACGGGTTTGATTAAAATATTATTATTTTTTTTGTACTTATTCCTCTGTTAAATGTTGCGTCATTAAGTGTAGACCTGTGAACATTCTAGTCGGATGGGACATTTTATGTTGGTGTTTGGGCAGTGATGGTGATTAGACACGGGTGGTGGTCAAGGGCAGGAGATGGTCAGAGACAAGAGGTGGTCAAGGGCTGGAGGTTGTCAAGAGTAGGAAGTGGTCAAGAGCAGGAGGTGGTCAAGGGCAGGAGGTGGTCAAGGGCTGGAGGTTGTCAAGGGTAGGAAGTGGTCAAGAGCAGGAGGTGGTCAAGGGCAGGAGATGGCCAAAGGCAGGAGGTGGTCAACAGCAAGAGGTTATAGTTACCTTGCGCAGCGACGCAGCTTAATAACGAAAATACAATCACCAACAACCTCATGACTGGTTGTTGTACAAACTTCCGTGTACGTATTTTTAGGAACAGTGATGCTGTACACCATTGACACAATACATTTATACACACAGTCGACCCTGATGCCACCTGCTGGGACGAGCCAGTTTCTCAAACACTCGACGCCACCCAAATCCGATAGCCATATTCATGTATTTATTTCCCTTCCTCTCCCAAGTGAGAAAATATTTCTTGCAATTTATTCATAAAAACAATATTGATAATGGGAATGGATATTCCTTGATTTATCCACGAGGTTATATAATGTTTTCAGGGTTTACTTTCTAGTTTTTGCATATTTGTGGGCTATGGGATTTATTTTTTCGTGCTGAATAGCTTGACTGATAGAGATTTGTGTTTCGTACTTGTTGCCACGTAGGTAACCTAAACTTTTATAAATTTACCACAGAGTTGGTGTCTGTGTGAAGACCATAAGACAAAGTATTTTTTGAAGTGATGAGCCATTAGGTGATTCATCACCCACTGCCTAAAAGCAGTGCGTGTTGAACACAGCATTACAAAAAATCCTCACAGGAATGGTTCAAGATAGTGACTATCAATACTATCAATTAATCATGTTTGTAGTACAATACAGCGTATTTGGTGTACAGTTATATAGTCGCCCGGCCAACCAGAGAGACGCTGTCTCTTTCCTGCTTGAGAATTAAGCGGACATAGTAATAATAATTCCAAAGTTATATTAGTTAATGTGCAGAATTCTTTATTATTAAAAGATATAAGTGAAAATTTCGAGAGATGCAAACCTCAAGGAAAAATGAAGTATTGTTTATTTCAATTTTTTCATGGTTAAGCTCGTGGGAACGTAATGGTGTGGAAGGAACTGCGACCAGCAGAATATTTTCCTGTTTTCATGAGGATATTAATAATAATAATAATAATAATAATAATAATAATAATAATAATAATAATAATAATAATAATAATAATAATAATAATAATAATAATAATAATAATAATAATAATGATAAGAAGAAGAATGAGAATAATGATAATAAGTATAGTCCTTACCTACACTAGGTGAGCTATATCGTCTTACGAACATCAAGAAGATTGCTGTCTTAATATATTTCTAAAATAATACCTGCGTGCTAGAAATTCCTTACATTGGCCAGTGTAGGAATGTTGCACAACAACGGAGCACTACTGAAGAGAGCACTCTTCTCTCTCAGATTCTTTCATCACAAGTCTTCAATCATTTATATAAAAGTATAACATCTACGTTTTCCCTGCCCTTTGATCTGTTTGTAAGGACCTTGTTTTCTCTGTCATACCTTGCTTCTGGAGTGTGATGGATAAATAGAACTTCTTAGTACGCAAAATGATGGGTGTTCAGTTGAAGAAATTTTTGTCATACGATTTTCTGAATAGTGATGTGAAATTTGTTCAAAATGA
This sequence comes from Cherax quadricarinatus, assembly GCF_038502225.1. Lineage (NCBI taxonomy): Eukaryota > Metazoa > Arthropoda > Malacostraca > Decapoda > Parastacidae > Cherax > Cherax quadricarinatus. The sequence goes on along the minus strand of NC_091304.1, from coordinate 8,504,612 downwards.
CTGTTTTTACTTATTTCTTTTGTTGAAGCAACGAGGATAATCCTCTAAATGTTGAATCAGTAAGTGTAGACTGATTTGTGAACAGTGTAGAAGAGATATTTTATGTCGGTGCTGGGGCAGTGATGGTGATCAAGGGCAGTGATGGTGATCAAGGGCAGTGATGGTGATCAAGGGCAGTGATGGTGATCAAGGGCAGTGATGGTGATCAAGGGCAGTGATGGTGATCAAGGGCAGTGATGGTGATCAAGGGCAGTGATGGTGATCAAGGGGAGGGAGTGGTCAGGGGCAGGAGGTGGTCAGGGGCAGGAGGTGGTCAAGGGCAGGAGGTTGTTAAGGGCAGGAGGTTGTCAAGGGAAGGCAGTGGTCAGGGGCAGGAGGTGGTCAAGGGCAGGAGGTGGTCAGGGGCAGGAAGTGGTCAAGGGCAGGAGGTGGTCAGGGGCAGGAGGTGGTCAAGGGCAGGAGTTTGTCAAGGGAAGGCGGTGGTCAGGGGCAGGAGGTGGTCAAGGGCAAGAGGTTGTCAGGGGCAGGAGGTGGTCAAGGGCAAGAGGTTGTCAAGGGCAGGAGGTGGTCAAGGGCTAAAGGTTGTCAGGGGCATGAGGTGGTCAAGGGCAAGAGGTTGTCAGGAGCAGGAGGTGGTCAAGGGCAGGAGGTTGTCAGGGGCATGAGGTGGTCAAGGGCAAGAGGTTGTCAGGAGCAGGAGGTGGTCAAGGGCAGGAGGTTGTCAGGGACAGGAGGTGGTCAAGGGCAAGAGGTTGTCAGGGACAGGAGGTGGTCAAGGGCAGGAGGTTGTCAGGGGCAGGAGGTTGTCAAGGGCAAGAGGTTATTATTACTTTGCGGAGCAACGCAACCTAAAAAACGCCAATATAATCACCAACAATCTCATGATTGGCTGCAGTACACACCTCCGTGTACGTATTTTGAGAAACAGTGCTGCTGTACACTATTGATACAATACATATATATATACACACAGTCGTCCCTGATGCCACCTGCTGGGACGAGCCAGTTTCTGAAACACTCGACGCCACCCAAATTCGATAACAATATTCATGTATTTCCCTTCCTCTTCCAAGTGAGAAAATATTTCTTGTAATTTATCCATAAAAACAATACTGATAATGGGACTGGACGTTCCTTGATATTATCCAGGATTGTTAGTCATATTGGGAGGTTATAAAACGTTGTCAGGATTTACTCTTCTAGTTTTTGCATATTTGTGGGCTCTGGAAAGTTTTTTTTCCGTGTTGAATAGCTTGACTGATAGAGATTAGTGGTTCGTACTTGTTGCTACGTAGGTAACTTAGACTTTTATAAACTTTGCCTTGTGTCTGTGAAGACCACTGTAGTGGAGGTTCATAGGAGATATGATGGTTGGAGTTAAACACACTTGTTGGATGGTAACACATATATTAGCAGAGTATGAAGGGAGAGAGCCCAAACTGCCTGTCCTGTCGCCTGCTTGGATAACGGGGAACCGAGACCAATGTAGCGCGTCCCACGCACTCATTCGGGATCACGTGACGTCATACAAACTAGTCACTAGGCCTAGCAAAGGGGTCGTGTATGTAAAACATATGGATGGTGCTAACTATGATACTTAGATAAGCTATACAACACATGTAGGGGATCAGCAACTATGCTGACACCACAAGGCAAAGTTTTAAAGGCGATGACCAGTTAAGAAGTGAAACATCCACTGTTCTGCCACAGCTGAATGTCCATAGAATTAAAAAAAAGATCCTCATAGTAATGTTCCAGGATAGTGATTATCAATTAATCTTGTCTGTAATACAATACAGAGTATCTGGAGTACTTTTATATAGTCGCCCGGCCAACAAGAGACACCTTTTTTCTTGCCTGAAAATTAAACAAAGATAGTAACGATAATTCAAGAGCTATATTAGGTAGTGAGCAGAATTAATTATTGATAGAAGATATAAGTGAAACTTTCAAGTGAGATAAAGCTCAAATAAAGTGAAATGATTTTTATTTTCACTCAGTCAAGGTCAAGTTCCTGGGAAAGCAGTATTGTGGAAAGAACCACAATAAGCTGCGTTGTGTAAGTTGAATATTTTCGTCAAGTGTTGAAGCAAAGATTTCATCCCTATTTATGATGATGATAATAAAAAACAACAATGGAATTAATAAATAATATTAATAATAAGAATAATGAGAATGCTGATAATAAAAATAGTCCCTATCTACACTAGATGAGCTATCTTACTACAAACATCAAGAAGGTTGCTGTCTTAAGACAGACAAACTTGTCTTTCTTAAAAAAGAGCCACTTGTGCAGCATAAGATCAAGTCTCTGTGTGTGCATGTGTATGCGTGTTTACCCACTTATATGTGGTTGCTAGGGTCGAGCCTTAGCTCCTGGCCTTATCTATTCTTAAAAACTATATATTCGTCCATATTTTTCCAGTTTCTGAACACTCTTAGACTGACGAAATGCTTCCTGATATCCTTGTGTTTTCAACGTATAATTATGAGCTCTCTTTCCCGTTTCGTAAGTTTATTCAGGTATACACAAATACAGTTACATAGATTATCAATTTCCACTTATCAGGCACTATGCCAGTTTGTAGTGATATGTTAAAAAGATTAGCCAAAGGTATGCTAAGTTCCTCTTTACATTCCTTTAACACCCTTGCAAACAGTTCTTACATAGCAGCGTATGTGTAGAGAACCTAGGATAGCCCAAAAAGGTCAGACAAAGTGACTTATTTCCAGTGGAGTCCTTTAATTTCCAGTGGGGTCTTTAATTTCCAGTGGGGTCCTTTAATTAGCAGTGGGTCCTTTAATTTCCAGTGGGGTCCTTTAATTTCCAGTGGAGTCCTTTAATTTCCAGTGGGGTCCTTTAATTTCCAGTGGAGTCCTTTAATTTCCAGTGGGGTCCTTTAATTTCCAGTGGGGGTCTTTAATTTCCATTGGGGTCCTTTTCCTGCCTCTCGAACACTGAATTTCTCTCCACACTTTAAAGACCCAACCCTGTATGACTCTCGTGTTTTGTCCGCCATTTGAGTGGTCAGTGGTCAGTCGTCACGTGAGGTCAGAGACCCTGAGCTGCTTTGGGGATTAGCGTGGACGGTTACAAAGCATGGCTTGCTTCTGCAGTGTTTTAAAAATTGAGGTTGGAGAGTTGAAGGAGGTCTTGCTTCTCCAGGAGGAGATTAGGAGGCAGAAGGTCCACCTCAATGGGTCTGGGAGAGAGTGTGAGGTGGCTGGAGTTGTGGGGAATCAGGCTTCTAGCAGTGAGGTGCAGTCTGTCTCTCGCTGTGAGGAGGCTGTAGTTGGGGAAGTAGCAACGGCTACCAGCAGTGAGGTGCAGCCCAGCACCTGCTACAAGTGGCGAGTGGTTCACAGTAATGGGAGGCGCATCAGAGTAAGGAAAGTTAAGAATGAAGATCTGAAGGAAGGAAATCGCTTCTCTGTTCTTCAGGATGAATGTATTTCAGTGGCCAGTGAAGGTAAGGGTACTACTGCCCCTGCTAATGGAGGTAAGCGCATTCTTGTGGTTGGTGACTCTCAGGTAAGATATATTGACCGTGCTTTTTGTAATAGGAATAAGAAGATGAGAGATAGAGTGTGCTTCCCTGGAGCTGGTGTTGGGGACATTGTCAACAGGCTGGATAATATCATGTCAGGTAATGGGAACAAGCCCATTATCTGTCTCAGTGCTGGTGGAAATGATATTGGGAAGGGTAGGAGAGAAGAGCTGCTAGATAAGTACAGGTCAGCTATAGATTTCATTAAGTCTAAGGGAGGGATCCCAATCATATGTAGCATCTTGCCTAGAAGGGGAGTAGGAAATGAATGGTTGTCTAGGGCAATTGGTGTAAATTGCTGGCTAGACAGATACTGCAAGGAACTTGCAATCCCATTCATTGACAACTGGAACAACTTTTATGGCAAACATGATATGTATGCAAGGGATGGGGTACATCTCTCTGGGGCAGGGGTGGTAGCACTTGCAGACTCGATTGAGAAGGCCATTGGTGAAATGCCTATGATTTTAAACTGATGGAAGATAGAGGTATGGGTATGTGTGGGAAACAAGCAGGTTGCAACACTAGGGTTGGAAACAGTAAATGTATAAAAGGCATTCAGCATGAAGTTATAAATAAAGACAATAGATCAGGTCAGCAAACAAAGGGGGACAGCAGAGGGCAGCAAGGGACTAGCTCCCTTAAGGTTTACTATACTAATAGCAGGAGTGTAAGAAATAAGATAGATGAGCTAAGATTAATTGCAAGTGCAGGAAACATAGATATTATTGCTATAACAGAGACCTGGCTCAATCTGAAAGATAGAGAGATGCCCTCTGAATGTCACATACAAGGCTATAAATTATTCCACACTGACAGGGTCAACAGGAAAGGTGGTGGAGTAGCGATGTATGTCAGAGACAATTTAAATTGTTGTGTTAGACAAGATATTAAATTAGAAGCGTCAGCCACTGAATCTGTTTGGTTACAGCTTCTCGAGGGCCGAGAAAAACTAATTTTGGGTGTGATTTACAGGGCCCCAAATCTTGATAGGGAGTGCAGTAAACTTCTATGGGACGAAATTCGTAAGGCATCTACATACGAAAATGTTGTGCTAATGGGAGATTTCAACTATAGACAGATTGACTGGAGCAATTTGACAGGAAATTTAGAGTCAGGTGACTTTCTTGATACGATCCAGGATTGTTTTTTAAAACAGTTTGTGACAGAGCCAACTAGGGGAAACAACCTCCTTGACTTGGTTCTTGCCAGTAGGGAAACACTAATTAATAATCTTGAGGTTAATGATGAGCTTGGGGAAAGTGATCACAAATCACTCAGTTTTAATATATCATGGAATTCCCCTAATAATGGCAATCAAGTCTCTGTCCCTGACTTCCGCTTGGCTGATTTCATAGGACTGAAAAATTACTTAGGTGGGTTGAACTGGAATGACCTGACTAAGGGTCAGGTAGGTGGTGATGGTTGCCGATATGATGCTTTCCAGGGCATAGTTCTAGCTGCTCAGTCAAATTATGTTCCAAATAGGGAAATCAGATCAAACAAAAATGATCCTAAATGGATGAACAATAGATTAAAATATCTGACTGGTCAAAAGAGAGGCACATATAGGCAAATCAAAAGAGGAGAGGGGCAAATAAGAAATCGATATATTCAGTTAAAGAGAGAAATAAAAAAGGGAATTAGAAAAGCAAAAAGAGATTATGAGGTTAAAGTTGCAAGAGAATCGAAGACTAACCCAAAAGGATTCTTTCAGGTATACAGAAGTAAGATCAGGGACAAGATAGGCCCACTCAAAAGTTCCTCGGGTCAGCTCACTGACAGTGATAAGGAAATGTGTAGAATTTTTAACACATACTTCCTCTCAGATTTTACACAGGAGGATACCAGCGATATTCCAGTAATGATAAATTATGTAGAACAGGACGATAATAAACTGTGCACGATTAGAGTCACAAGTGACATGGTCCTTAGGCAAATAAATAAATAAAAATCTAACAAATCCCCAGGCCCTGATGAACTGTATGCAAGGGTTCTAAAGGAATGTAAAGAGGAGCTTAGCACACCTTTGGCTAATCTTTTCAACATATCACTACAAACTGGCATAGTGTCAGATAAGTGGAAAATGGCAAATGTGATACCTATTTTCAAAACAGGTGACAGGTCCTTAGCTTCGAACTATAGACCAATAAGCCTAACCTCCATAGTGGGAAAATTTATGGAATCAATAATTGCCGAGGCAGTTCGTAGCCACCTTGAAAAGCATAAATTAATCAACGAATCTCAGCATGGTTTTACAAAGGGGCGTTCCTGCCTTAAGAATTTATTAACTTTTTTCACTAAGGTATTTGAGGAGGTAGATCATGGTAATGAATATGATATTGTGTATATGGACTTCAGTAAGGCTTTTGACAGGGTCCCACATCAGAGACTATTGAGGACAATTAAAGCACATGGAATAGGAGGAGAATTTTTTTCCTGGATAGAGGCATGGTTAACAAATAGGCAGCAGAGAGTTTGCATAAATGGGGAGAAATCAGAGTGGGGAAGCGTCACGAGCGGTGTTCCACAGGGGTCAGTGTTGGGCCCCCTGCTGTTCACAATCTACATAAACGACATAGATGAGGGCATAAAGAGCGACATCGGCAAGTTTGCCGATGGCACCAAAATAGGCCGTCGAATTCATTCTGACGAGGACATTCGAGCACTCCAGGAAGATTTGAATAGACTGATGCAGTGGTCGGAGAAGTGGCAGATGCAGTTTAATATAGACAAATGCAAAGTTCTAAATGTTGGACAGGACAATAACCATGCCACATATAAACTAAATAATGTAGATCTTAATATTACGGATTGCGAAAAAGATTTAGGAGTTCTGGTTAGCAGTAATCTGAAACCAAGACAACAGTGCATAAGTGTTCGCAATAAAGCTAATAGAATCCTTGGCTTCATATCAAGAAGCATAAATAATAGGAGTCCTCAGGTTGTTCTTCAACTCTATACATCCTTGGTTAGGCCTCATTTAGATTATGCTGCACAGTTTTGGTCACCGTATTACAGAATGGATATAAATTCTCTGGAAAATGTACAAAGGAGGATGACAAAGTTGATCCCATGTATCAGAAACCTTCCCTATGAGGATAGACTAAGGGCCCTGAATCTGCACTCTCTAGAAAGACGTAGAATTAGGGGGGATATGATTGAGGTGTATAAATGGAAGACAGGAATAAATAAAGGGGATGTAAATAGTGTGCTGAAAATATCTAACCTAGACAGGACTCGCAGCAATGGTTTTAAGTTGGAAAAATTCAGATTCAGGAAGGATATAGGAAAGTACTGGTTTGGTAATAGAGTTGTGGATGAGTGGAACAAACTCCCGAGTACAGTTATAGAGGCCAGAACGTTGTGTAGCTTTAAAAATAGGTTGGATAAATACATGAGTGGATGTGGGTGGGTGTGAGTTGGACCTGATAGCTTGTGCTACCAGGTCGGTTGCCGTGTTCCTCCCTTAAGTCAATGTGACCTGACCTGACTAGGTTGGGTGCATTGGCTTAAGCCGGTAGGAGACTTGGACCTGCCTCGCATGGGCCAGTAGGCCTTCTGCAGTGTTCCTTCGTTCTTATGTTCTTATGTTCTTATTATCATGGCATTCCTGGTTCTTTTATCACGTAGTTTAGTCAGGTTCATTTCCTTTAGTCTGTTAATTAGTGTTAGCTTTGGAACTACTCTTGTTACAAACGTCAGCAAGTTCTCCACTTTCTTGACCTACATTACCAGGCCAGGGCTCTATGCTGGTGCTGCATACTCTAAGATGAGCCTGACACATGGCATGTATAATGAATGATTTGTTGAGATATAAGGCACACATTTTTCTACATTTTCTGTTTTTTTTTTTTTCAGTGTTAAATCCTGAAAAAAAATAGTGGTGGAAGAATGTTTGGTTTGCCAGATGCTGGTCATAGCTCTTGTGTCGTCAAAGCTCTTGTGTCGTCAAAGCTCTTGTGTCGTCAAAGCTCTTGTGTCGTCTCTTTTAGAGGAAAAGTTAAATTTTTACTGTTTTTATTAATTCTAATAAATCTCTTCAGTGTCATATGTTTTTCAAAAAAAATTTTGTTTAGAAATAATCAGGTATTGATTCATCCAGTATTTTCTGATAAAAGATTTTATAATGCTATTGGCTTTAAGAATAAAGTGCTAATTATAATTAGCAGCTGCTTAATGAGAGACAACCAGGATTAACCCTAAAATTATACTTTATACCAAAAAAAAAGGAGAAAATATTATTACGTATATTAAACGAGTGTATTGTACTGTCTTGTCTAGTCATATTCAGTTGGTAATAATAAGTATACTAAGTGGCAACTGTAATATGCTATATCTTTCAAAGGGGGTGATGGGTTCCATGAGGTTGGTAAATGACTCTTGGTCCAAGGAGTTGGAGTTATCCTCTCTTTCCTTAGATCGATCCTTTTCTAGGTGCATTGTGATTGTTATAGGTTTAACACTTTTTCATTAATTTAATAATAATAATAATAATAATAATAATAATAATAATAATAATAATAATAATAATAATAATAATAATAATTTTATTTTATACAAGTTCAGCACAATTATCAGAATCTAGCTAATAATTTCAACACGTATATTAGTGAGATAAAGACCCGGGCCGGGAGAATACCGGTGAATAAAAAAAAAAAAAAAAAGCTTCTATAAGATCTAGATTATCATTCCTATACAATATTTCCATAATAAATTACTTTGCAGATAAAACGAAAATATAAACCAAGAGAGGTCTTGAGGTCCGGTCCTAAATTCAACTTGGACTGATGGATAAACTGATCTCGCGAAGATTATCAAGCGGACAAAAAAACAAGATATTTCCCCTTCTTTGGTCTTTGACGTAAGTCAGGCTAAATCTGGTCATCCCTGCAGTATTGATCAGGTCGAAGCCTTTTATTAAACATTTTGCAGATTCTGAGGAGCGAACCATTAGTAAGATCTATTAGCTGAGAAGGTTTAGCTTGGTGCTGAAGGATGCTAGTATAGGATTGTCTGGATGGCTTTAGCTGGTATCCTGAAGTTGAGGTAAGTTTCAGATCCATCTGTCACGGTCACATCTTCTTCCACTTCAGCTCTGTGGTCAAAAACGCGAGGTTATTAATGTTGTGTCACCGGGAAAGGACTATTTATGTGAAGTTCTGTCATGGTTGTCAATAACGTTGCTAAGAATACTCAACTTGTTACGTTAAAGGCTTATAGACTGCACTTGGCTAATTATGACTAATTCACCTAGACACTAACATTAGAATGCCTTAACGAATAAAATAAGAATGAAAGGAAACTTTTAGTTTAGTCTGTATAACGAGATTCAAAAACCCATAATTACTAAATGAACGTTAAAATTATATATAAAAATGCTTGTAACAAGTCATTCATTTATTTTGTAGTGGGTGTGGGTGGGTGTGAGTTGGACCTGACTAGCTTGTGCTACTAGGTCAGATGCCGTGCTCCTTCCTTAAGTGAATGTGACCTGACCTGACTAGGTTAGGGCATTGGCTTAAGCCGGTAGGACACTTGGACCTGCCTCCCATGGGCCAGTAGGCCTGATGCAGTGTTCCTTCTTTCTTATGTTCTTATGTTTGTGTATTATATTAATTTGTTTTCAATGAATATAATATGCTTAATCCATATATTTAAAGGTGCCTATGCCTTTTTTTATTGTCTTCCATCCAGAGGCACTCTAAAACCCCTACACGATTAGCGCTTTCACATGAATATATTAATTTCATTCGATTATTATATTATTAAGTAACAGTTTCTCGTTACAAATTAGTAGCGATAAAATTAATTATAAACCGTTATATGTGATCAAGTTATAAATAAACATTTTATTGTGGACAGTAAATCTGTCAATTATTTTGAATTACTGATGTCGACTTACTGACTGTTATGTTAAGAAAGTTTAACATTACAGATCTTTAGCAATCATTATAAACATTGCGATAAAAATACCAATAACTTTTTATAACAGCTCTTAATAATAGATGTTAATACAAAGCTATATTGTCCAGCTATGGCTGGAGAATCAAATTAAAATACTGGGTGGGTAACGGCGTGAGAAGCAGAGTCCAAAAGACAAATTTGCAAACACTGGGACTTATTAGAAAACGTTTTCTGATCAAAATATCTTAGTGTTCTCTTATGTGTATTTTTATTCCACTTGTCGGTATCTAATACATACCAACACAGTGGTGAGGAGGTACTAATGCAGTGGGTAGACAGTAATCGGTAATGTTTTTGTTTTTTTCAAAAATACTGCAAGTTTCTGCCAAAGGCTAATACTGGTTAGAAATCCTTCAGCAAATATTGTGGATTTGGGCGGTGTTTCAGATTCTATGAATTGGTGTTGAACAGGTTTGACCAGAAGGCTCATTTCTGGTCGACAATTCTTGATAACTTTGTTACACTAGTGTCCACGGAAAACTAATTAAAACAACCAAAGAGAAAACTATTGACTAAACGGTTGTTGCTTACAGGTTGAGGATAACAACGACGGTGCGGCCTGACGGGTCATTGAAGGCAGCCACCTGCAAGGTAGTGGCCGTCGTCGACCAGGAGATACGCTCAGCACCAGGGACCACGAACTTGCTCACGTGACCAATAGTGTAGAACACTGGTTGCTTGTAAAACTCGTCCGCTTCCTGCACAGGTGAAATATAATTTGTACTGAAACGTCAACCCCTGGAAGTAATAAATTCTAGTTTCTTAAAGAATTTACGAAGTACTAGAGAACACTTTACTAAGACTACACACTCCTGACCATTGAATTCTAACTTAACCAGCGTTTTGCAGACATCTCATTTTGAATATATTGTTTATTTAGACAAGTAAACTTATTATTTTAAATCCTTATATTATTCATGCCGATAACCTCATAAAAGTGTCAACATGCCTCTGCATTGTTAACACTCCAAAACTATTCCTTATCTAAGATTGTCCTGTATTTCAGAACAGTATTTAAATATAAAAAATAATTGAGGCAAAGGCCTAGGTGTGGTATAAGCCTACTGACAGCGTCTACAATGATGGGAGAATCGCGGTATTTGTGGATCCAATTGGGTCCTCCCACAGTGTCGAGAGCCATGTTCCAGTCCAGCCAGCCCGTGGAATAGTGATTCAGATCCTGCAAGAATAAAAGCATTTCTGTGTCATGTCATCTCTTCGTATTTACTCATATGTTTCCGTTTTATATATCTGAATTCCTCAAAAAGCAACCTGAGATACAATACATGGTCAACGTGCAGAACGAACAGCGTGGAATTTAACAGTAATGCCAGTAGGATCCTTTGATCAAGTGTCTCATCTAGTATCATCAGTAAACATTACATTACTCTTAAAGTCCAATTCATAATTTTTATGTGAAGTGACGAGTAAAAACAACCAGATCTTACATCCAACATGTAGTTGACGTATTCCTCAGCTCGCTCCCATGACCCAAGTTGTATTCCGTGTTCTGTAGGTTTTTGAAAGACATTTAAATCTCTTTCACACACAAAAAAAATGTCTATCTTTCAACGTCAAAGCTTTTTTTTTCTATAAAATTACATAAAAATAAGAGTATTCTTATCTGAAGACATCACAAAAGAAATATGTGAAAAAAAAATGATTACTAATGCGTATCTATGATTATAACCTACCCTGTCATATTATAATTTGGCTATGCTATAAATAAAATACAATCGCTGAACAAGTGTCATTAATGTTCAAAGTGTTATGAACAAAAAGGCGCAGAACTTACGCCATTTACTAGGTACTTACCATGGGCAGCCTCTGTGTAAAGAATGAACCTGTCTGGGTACAGCTCGTGGACCTCGTCGAGAACCTCCGGGTTTGTTCTGGTGTCCTCGTACCAATGTAAAGCTATACCGTAGACGTACTGAGCACTGTCAGGGTCCTCAAGGATCTACAGATAAGGATATATACATTTAGATAATTATTTACCGGTAAGTACTGGTATACTACATAAGTACACAAGTACTTATGTAGTCGCTGTAAAAGAATTATTTTAGTCCTCAAAATAAAAGGCAGTGGCTGATAACACTGAATCTACACTCCCAACGACATGATACACCACTGATAACCATTCTCTGCCTATGACTACCAAAACAAGGGCCATGGTATGAATGGTTGTATGAATATCCCTACCAAACCGAAAATCCGCCTTCCACACAATCATTCGATACACCGATACTGATCAAGAAGGTAAAATCCTGCGTGAGAATTTATTCTCCAACTTTCTTGCAGTAGACTCCATACATAAACTACGAAACCTAGCTAAATAAAAATTACCAGTAATTTAACTACAAAACTTAGCATCCCAGCAGTTCGCTGCTGAGTTAGATATCTCGAGAATCTGACCTTTAATGAAAACCGGATAAATGTATTCTGGCGCACTGGCATTTTGATTAGTATGACATGCAAATATGAGTTTGAAGAGGCTGGGTATTATGAAGAAATTTTTACGAAAGGAGAATATACCTTAGTACTCTTTTTATTAGGTCATGAGATCCATGGCAAGAATGGGGATTGGAAGGATTGGGGTAGGATAGAGAAGCGGAAAAAGTGGTTAGACAGGAAACAAATTGTTAGTAAGGTTAGGTAACCTGACCACTTTGGGTAGGTTTTAAAAGGGTAGTCTTAGACCTTAAATTATTTTCTTGACAAATAATTCATAATAGGTAAGTGTGTCTGAGGACTTACCGGATCGATGTTCCAGGGCAGTGTGTTCCTATTAAAGTCATGTATCATTATTTTCAGGCCACTATATCCAGCAGTGTCTAACGCTGGTCCCAGGTTATCCTTCAACCAGTCTCTTATTGATTCAGAAGACCATCCACAAGTGTTAATATCCCACTGCAAGAATAACATGCTATTAACACTGTGTTGCTGTAATGCCTAAACACATTGCCAACAATATTTTCAGAAGATATTTAAAATCTTGAATAAAATTTAGAGATAGTTTGGCTTAACAGATACTTACGTCAATGAGGCCACCAAGAGGTTCATTCGCTGGAGTTAGCCCCCACAGTTCGACTCCTTCAGCCTCATATGCCTCTACAAATCTGAGAATAGCCAGTCTATTACCATATAACATATATTTTTTAATGTAATTACATATTTTATTACGAGACAGTACAATTGTAATCAGAGCTAAATCGCTGGATCAAAAAGTATGTTAAAATTTCTGGACGTAAAAATCCATACGAACCGTTAATTTATTTTTATTTTTGTATTGAGCAGTCTTATGTTCATCCGCACTGTAAGGCTACTCTAAACTATATGGCATTTACAAAAATCTTTAATGCTCTGTATTTCTCACTCTTATCACTTTGTTTTTTCTATGTTCATTTGCAACTTTCATCTTTTACACTTTCTCTAAAACACCTACTCAAATATTTGAAAATTCTCCTTTGAATCTCTCAATTTTTAAGCAGATTCATTATCCTTTAAATATGCGCTTCCCCATAACACTCTAGGATTCATTTCTTTTACAGTCTCATCTATAACACGTATCCCTATTTATGGCCCACTTCTTGAAGAAGTAAAAGGCTCTTCTTTGACACCTGTATCAACCTGCCACTCAAAAATTATCACCCAACAAAACTCTCGCAAACACTTACTTGACAATGTAATTAGCATAGGGTTGAAAAAACTCTCTTATCAGTACTCCTGAGCCATTGACCGCGCCATTACTCTTCATCCAGGCAGGAGGAGCCCAAGGCGTGGCGATCAGCTTCAGCGGATAAGTTGTCAAATCATGCGCTCGCAGGATCAGAGGAATCTAAAATTAAAATGATTTATATTAGTTTTAGCTCTTTATATAAAAGCTCAGTCTTCATAACACTAATAAAATCAAGTCTTAAGCATAAGATATTTGTTTATATAGAGAAATATGAAAAATATGATGATGAACATTCCGCATCCCTGAGAGAAACTCATGTGATTCACTGATTCTGATATATTTACCTGTAGATAGTATAGTGGTTAACGCTTGGAGATAAAAAGCATCAGGACTCAAGTTAAAATCCGTAAAGAATTGTAAAAATTTTCGTTAGTTGCTTCATGTTACTGTGGAATCTGGAGTCACGGGTAAGAATGATTGGGATAAATTGCCTAAAACACGTTATTATGAAACCAGTAACAATGTTTGGTGTCACGAGTGGTGAGGTGTCTGTCTGGGAGCAATAAGCATGGTGGATCGCATCCCAAGGTTCATCACAATTTGCTAAACTTATGTTTTCTTTGGGAGGAGCGTTGGGTACATAATTATAAATTATCTCACGTAACTCCGAGTGACAGTGGGAATTTTTGTAAAAAAAATTAATTTGGTCTTACAACTGAGGCCTTTCACAATTGTAGAACTGAACCCATTATCGAGACACCGAATCTCTACATATAGTTCCTTGAGGACAAGAAATTCCGTGGCATTTTCCTGCTGGAGTATCCTGGTTGAGGCATGTCTATAACAGCCTCATCATCAGACACTTGATCTATTCCTGCTCGGAGATGATCTCTGCGCTGCTGAGCCTTTCATTCAGTTCAATTTAAAAGGGAAAAACAACAACAATAGTCGTTTACTCGACACCCTTATACTCAGAAACACTTATCTTTTCATCAGCTTGTTGATTTTTCAAACTCATTCCCACAATGCTTGCATGTTCAATTGCTGAGTGGTAACACTTAGGGATTGCATCCCCATGGTTCCTTACACACAATTTTTTTCGCTATACAAAGTTCAGTCAAGTTGGTCCTAAGCCATCGATTTAGGATTACCAGACTGTCATCCTTACCAAAGAACATCAAGCATAAAACAATCTCAAACGATAACTTTTTGAGTTGGTCACGAGAAACTATGGTCATAATTTCGACCACTCGAATTTTGTGATGGAAATGTTTATTTAGGTCATATGTCCTTCTGCATTGTATTCATGTTTGTGTTTTTCTGCACATGTATTCTGTTTATCAATATATATGTATATATATATATATATATATATATATATATATATATATATATATATATATATATAAATATATATATATATATATATATATATATATATATATATATATATATATATATATATATATATATATATATATATATATATATATATATATATATATATATATATATATATATATATATATAAACAACTGAGTTTAAGACGTGTCTAAAACTTAGATCTTGAAAGTTTTACAGGTCAGTCTATCATGGGCTCGTAAATCACATTCATTCCTTGAGTCATTACCTTATATTCGTGATCCTCTTCCGTTAGGCTCCAGTACTCAAGATCGACGTCTCCCTCCACATCATCGTAGGAGTAAATCCTGGTGGAGCAATCGGTGCCAGCGATAGGGATGCGACCAAAGGTGTATCCGATTCCTTCAGGAGCAAAGTAAGATCTGCACGTATTAACAGTTAGATTATTAGTTTTCAACCAGAGAACAATTGAACACAGTACTTGATAATGATTGTTAATATGGGTATGTTGCAGAGGGTTCTCACTATTATTGATTCATTATTACTGTCATCAGTTATTATTATTTTGTTACCTTATAATAGATCTGAAAAAACTAGACTTAACCCTTAGAGTCTTACATGAAGAACTGGTCCTGAAGTTCGCTGGAGAGAGAAACTACATTGTAACCTGTGGAGTCAGAGAAGCCGCCACCGAAGCCTAAGATGGTCTGGTATACGTCTTCTTTGTTCAGTGTCACTACCTCAGCGTCTGGGGAAGCACAAATTGATTACTAATAGGTCATCTAAATGATTTGGACCCGTGACATGAGGCACTCATCTTGTTTTCTGATGAATAACATAATAACAGCACAAGAATTAGTACAGGTATGTGAGCGCACTTTGCAATGTGCAGTGTTGTTAACAACTGAATATTAAGTTGGTGTTACATATAATTATACGTACGAATTCAAGGGATTATAAAATTTTAATTTTGGATGAACGATTATTTGATTGACAAATGTACATTATAACGAAAACTTTACATCTTTGAAATAATTAACTTTCAAGATATTTATATTCTATTGTTGTTAATTCTGAATATGTGAGTTTGTGTAATGAGACGGAAAGTGGAAGGATTGAGCAACTAGGATACAATTTTTTATTTCATGTTTTTCCGTGTATAATTTTTATGATAACATTTACAGAACTTTGGCTGGGAGTTCTGACGTTGGGTTAGGCATTACGTTTTAAGTCAAATTGATTACCAGAATTATTACGGCAATAGTTTTCCTGTTTGTAGTCTTTAATCACCTCTTTTAATATCATAAGAGGATTGTGGTAATTTGCACACTTGCACCGACCTTAAGCTTAAGCTGACTTGCCAGTGGGATTTTGATGACCACTTTTCTGGCTGTACGTTTTGAGGGTCATGGCTAAAATAGCAGTGGTAGAAATAGCTTAACTACCTCACTGGTAGCTTACCTGGAGTTTCTTCACTGGAGACGGGGAGAGTTTCCACGTTGAACCTGAGGCCTTCTCTGCTGGAGGTGATGACGGTGAAGCTTCCTTCTTCAGGGAACTCTATGACGCCTGGTTGATCGCAGTAGGTAGCGTCGCAGACGCAAACCACACTGTCATATGTGAACTGGCGAGGGTTGCATTCTGAGACAAACATGAAATAATATTAAACAATAACTAGGAAATATAATATGTATAATATATATAAGACAGCAGGTAAATCTTATATAATTCTACTTACGTTCATTCAGTACACGCTTATCTTTACTGTCCCGAACGTGCATTAATAACTCCTGCTCCTGTAATATTTCCTTTTCAGTCTAGATGGTCATCTTGTGACTCAGACCTCGTCAGTATAGAAAAAAAAAATCTTGACAAAAATAATTCCCACATTACACTGATGTATTATTACCCAAGGGTAACTCAGGAGAGCCAAGCAATGTAATTTATATCATTTCTGGTCCTTCGGTCCTCTTGGTAATATACTAATTTACTATTAGGTGAAGAGGGGCAGCAGGTGGAAGGAGTCTTGACCGCACGTCCTGTCTCACTCAAGAATCGAACCCTGGTCCTTTCAGTTGAAGATTCTCTTCTGAAGTGTCTAATTTTTATCTACTTACTATACATTTGAAAATATTTCCTGTATCTGTGATTTGGTGGCGCAGTGGTGAAGGTGGTTGTGTGTTGGTGGCTGAGGCAGTGATTGTAAAGAACCTGGTCAGTGTTACCTTGGACTGTGACCTGGTCAATGTTACCTTGGACTGTGACCTGGCCAGTGTTACCTTGGACTGTGACCTGGTCAATGTTCCCTGGACTATGACCTGGTCAATGTCCCTTGGACTGTGACCTGGTCAATGTTACCTTGGACTGTGACCTGGTCAATGTTACCTTGGGCTGCAACGCAGCACAAGAGCGCCAACACAATGGTCACCTTCCTCATGGCTGGCAGCTGTGCACTCTCATGTGCACCTCTAATGGTACAGTGCTGTGGTACGCCAATGACACGATACATATATATAAATATCCACAGGCGACCCTGGTGCCACCTGCTGGGTCTTGCCACTTTCCCAAACACTCGTCGCCTCCGCCCGCAGTAACGTTCAAACGGGTTAAATGAAAATAAAAATATCTTTCGTTCATATTATTGTGGGTTATAATTTAAGTTAATTTGAGTTTATAATTAGGAATTTCCGACGGGACACCTTGAAGCGGTTACCTGATTTTTTTTCTTCCTTCAAGGTTATCTTATTAGATAGAAAAATAAACACAAATGCAGAATTATGTGATGTACTGTAAATAAGGGAAAGATTCCTTTAACTTCCGGCATATACAGGTAGCCTCCCGATTTTGGTTTCTGTGCGGTAACTTGAGTAAACTTTACAGTGGCGGTAAACTTTCAACGGTGGTTTATCCTTCTTAGAAGATGGTTGTGATTGTTGTTAAGGTTTGTAGGTGCCAATTTGCCAATATAAATTCTTGTAGGGTATTTTTCCTAGCAGTAATTTGAGTAGGCTTCTTCTGAAATGCTTTAATCTTTAATGGTTGACACATATTAACGCCTGGACGGTACTCAATAAGTTTAAGCTTAATAGATACAAATTTATTTGTTTCATAATATAAATTCGTTAATAAACTTGGAATTTTTTATTCCGAGCAATAACTGGAGAATGCCTTTCCTGATAAGCTTCAAACTTTTAGCAATAGCGGTCTTTTCCCAAAGAAAGATTAGCATTAATTTTGGCTCATGTAGATTTTCATTTTTTCAGTTTTATTAAACAAATCAGTTTCCACGCAATAACTGGAGAATATCTCCTCTGATCGGCTTCAAACCCTAACTGCTGCTCAATCTAAAACATACATTTTTGGATTGAACTTTGGTTGTGTCTGTGTCACTTCGTCAATTTTATTCAAGATATTTGAAAAAAACTTGAAATACTGGCTTTCGTGTGATAATTTACCAATAGCTCGTCTTATCACACCTTCAACGCTGATACCATATTTTCCGGCATATAAGACGCACGACCATATAATGCATATGAAACAATGTTTGCAAACAGTTGTAACGTAACGTTAGTAAACAACTGCTGAAGCGTAACCCACAGCCTACCCTTGACCCTGACCTTGAGCATATAAGACGCAAGGTGATTGTCCAAGACTTTCTGTGAAGAAGCGCGCCTTATATGCCGGAAAATACGGTATATCATACTTACAGGAAGAATTAGACTGTTACTGAACCGCATAGATGCAAATGTGCAAACTTTGACTCCAGCTCCTCACCTGTCCTCTCCTGATGTTTCAGAGGAAGTATGCAAGTTCCAGTTTCTTAAAATGAATCTATTAATTTTCTAATAAGATTATAGGGAATTTGAAATAGAATATAAACGAGAAGAGAACGTTGAGAAATTTGAAAAAGGCGTTTTTATGGCGTTTTTAATTTTCATGAGCCTAGTGAGCCTTTAAATATCCTATTTTCCTTTGGTTTTATTGTTGATCCTCTCATAAACTGTCCCATAGCTCACACATTGAAGTCCGTGGTTCGATCCATGGTGCCGGTGGAAACATTGGGGGCGTGTTTCCTTAAGACACCTGCTGTCCCTATTTACCAAGCAATAAATAGGTGTCTGGATGTTAGCCGGATGGTGTGGGTCGCATCCTGGGGGGACAAAATTAACGTAATTTGCCTAAAATGCTCTGCATAACCAGGGGCTTTCTATATAGTATGTCATTGATGTCAGCTGTATACCTTGTATCATGTACTTGTAGAAATAAAGATTATTATTATTATTATTATTATTATTATTATTATTATTATTATTATTATTATTATTATTATTATTAAAGAATCAGGAAAAATGTTCTTTTAATTCTCTAAGGTTTGTGTTTATTACTTGAGAACTCTTCATGCGATCGGCTTTAAACTGTCAACGCGATGCTAATACATTCTACGGGTCTTTAGATTATTGTCCTGTGTAGTAATGCTGAACTGGAGATTAGTCTTTGCATTTGTTTATTGACCGACATTTGTAATAAAAAACCACAATAATTATAACAGAATGTTTTATCCCCCCAAAAATCCGACAAATTGTTTTTCCAAAAAATTCCAACAATTTTACAAAAAAAAAAAAAATATCCAACAAATTATTTAGCAAAAATTCCAACAATGTCATCGTCCTTAACCAAAGTGTTAGTGTCAAAGATCGTTAACTATAACATTCCTGTAAACCAGTTAATTTATATCCATTAAGTAGTTACAAAGTTTATTTTAGTTAAGGCTGCCCACTACATGTAGCCAGGAGCATCATACAAGGTACGTCAATAATGTCCACTATTCCCGAGTCAGCAGTGAAGTTGTATTTTGTAGATATAAAGGCTATCATTTATCATCACTGTAAATTATTTATCGGAACCTGGGTGAAGTTCATGGAACTGCAGGCATGTGTAGGTGACCTCTGGCCATTTCATTCATTCATTAGAGGTTTGCCGGTACTTCCGGCCCGGGTCTTCTCCATATGGTGGCTCGGCCTGGCCTTTTTTAATAATAATTGCCATTATGGGGCGAACTAACAGTACTATTATTATTATTATTATTATTATTATTATTATTATTATTATTATTATTATTATTATTATTACAAGTATTGATTCGAGAGCCATAAGGCATTTCACAGACTGATACTGCTGAATCCAATATACGTCACGAGTGTGGGAACCACTAACTCCTTCTGACGCAGATGATTTGTGGTACGTAAAGTACGATTTGTTAAGTGGTCTTGAAGGTATGACTACTGGCGATATCTTATATTAGCCCTACGTACGGAGGGACGCTTCCCAATGTTTCTGGCATGAACGATGCAGAGGATGGGAGCTGGTGGTGTGAACACAGAGTGACGTGGGAGGTTCTCTCGAGCTGTCGTAAACATTACCAATGTCCTCTTCATCTACGGAACTACAGTAATAATAATAATAATAATAATAATAATAATAATAATAATAATAATAATAATAATAATAATAATAATAATAATAGAATCAATGATAGGACCCGTCCATGGGACTACAGATTCCCACGAGTTTTAAACATCGCTCCAAAAATCTCAAAATATTGAACGAGTGTTATTTTTTCGTTTATTTCATTTACAACGGCAATGCCCTCATCAATCAAGACCGCCATTGTGTCGATTTTTTGTATTATACAACCGAACCTTAAATTGTTGTTCATGTATTTTTAAGTTTACCAGGAAAAAGAGTTTTTACATTAGAGTTCATTTGGTCTAGTGTTTGTACTCTATGCTCAAGGATGTTTATTTTCGGGAAGCTGTGATATCTTGTTAAACAGATTGGAGTGATGGAGATTTGATCTCTTTATCGAGAAACTCATGTGGTGTCAGATCTTTCTGTTAAAATGTTGTCTGAATGACAGGTGAGATCGCCAGGTAGAGGTCGCCATATCATGTGGGGTTCGAACACGTGGATAGGGTAAAGTAATACTCACGTAGGCTGGAAGTATGTATAATTACGGATAATGTGGGGAGCGCCCTAACAGCCGTAACCTTGTCTCCTTGCTCACTCTCGTAACACTGACTGGCCGCCCACAGTACCCATATGTGAGGGGGTCTTTGAATACTGCTGTGGTCAGCACAATATGAATACAGACAGTGACTCAGGCAGAGACGGTTGGTAGTGAGTCGTCTACTGGTACACTGGTTACTGGTAACTGGTTACTTCTACTGAGAGCTCGGCGACGCTAACGTATGTCGTCCCGACATACAACTAATACAAACTAGAGATGGCAGGTGTACGGCTTGGGCTGATTCTATACAATGTCAAAGTACACAACAATTAAACATTATAACATACATAAGTAGAACATTGGAATGGAAGCTTACGTAACTGAAACTGTAATGCAATACAAGGTATAATATAGCACAACTCATCGAATGAAACTCAACGTTGAGATTACACAGTGGAAGTGATAAAAAAAAATTTGATCGATCGATCTGTATTCATGTGATCTACGGATTCTGAGGAAGGAATATATACAAAAAAAGAGTGTTTAACAGAAAGGCAGATTCAGTGTACTCAAATCTAGACTGTTAACTCTCAGAACTCAAAGAGAATGTGAACACAAAAAAAAAAAATTCTTGAATACTGACAAGTTGATACTGTAATTATTCACCTATACAGAATACAAGGTATCGGTTCTTTCTTACTGGAGGAATGAACAAACTCGGTGGAGTGGATGACTCCCCCCGGTTGAAAAAAATTAACGCTATAACACGCAATATGAGCAAGGGAGAACGAATCTACTATCTCAAACTGCAAGCACAGGAGAAAAGAAATGAACACGGTGAACAATGCTGATATTCTGAGTCGCACACAGTGACACGAGGTATCAACTATAAAGAAACTACACTTACAAACGCTAACAACGTGGAAGTTACTCGAGAAATAACTTCTTACAATGCACTGATTACTGTCAACTAGGATGGGATCACAATCTGAAACACAAGGGACAACAACAACACCAAGTGAGCACACTAGCCACAGAAACGTCTTTCTGCACGGCTTGTGGCATCAGCAAGAGATGGCATAACTCATTGCAAGTAAAGTTCTTCTCAAAGCGTCCCCTGGGAAGGAACGAATACTTGAACAAGTCACCATCGCAAGGATAGTAGTCTCAGCACTATCCTGCGTTCATGATATTGTGGCTGGAATCCAGACAGGAGTGACAGTATACTAGTGCCTGACCGCTCGGCTACGTTAATAAATAATTCACGGATCTATAGGAACTTAATCTGAACTTCACATTTCGCAGCACTTAACAAATCTCAGATACAAGCTGTGAGAACAAACACATTGCTCAAGGGCTAGGTATTGTCTTTCAGTCAGTAAGGGAATGTTGGTACTGTGGACTGATTCATATTGACTTTGACTGGCATGATACACTAAGTGAACATTCAAAAGTGACTGGGACATGATCTCAGGGAACTTACTCAAGGACATAAGGCAAAAAATGAGCGATAACACTGAAAAATATTGCAAAAAAAAATGAGTCAAAGAAACACTGAGTCTACACTGAAAAAGGCTTAGAGTACACAAGAAATTCACTGTAGTCTCACACACGCAAATGTCTTTAAATGCAAGAAAAATGTCTCTAAACAGAAAATTATCACTGAAGTCTGTAGTAGTCGACGGTGATGACTGGTGATGAGGAAGGTTGTCCTGAGCGGTGATGACGCTGACACTCACACTGTCGTCGTGAAGAAATGTGCTTTCTCGGTGAACTCGCATAACTGGCTTTATCGTTGGCGCTCAGCTACATCTCTTGACCAATTATGTGAGCCAAAACAGTATTAGGACCCGGTACAAGGGTGCAAACAACCACAGGTAGATGAGGTGGATGGCTGGTGGTGGGTGATGGTGGTGGTGGTGTGAGTAGAGTGGTGGTGGTGGGTGTGACTCTCACTGGCGTTCACTGGCGCGCACTCCACTCACTACCCACGAAGGTGGCTTGATAAGCCACTATGCCACAGGGATGGTGAAGACCACGCTTAGCATCCAACTGGCATCCAACTGGGAGCACAAAGCGATATATGAAACAATACTTCAGAGGATGCATGGCTTACTTCTCTCTCTCAGCTGGGTTAGAAGCTGGGTTGGCTGACTGGCTTAACCCACGAGAATGGCTGACTGGAAGACGGGTAACGATGCACACAGCACGGAGGAGCAGGTGGATGACAGGAGACAGGCTGGATGATAGGCTGGCTGGCGTTCACTTCCACAGTCTGGCTTACTGACTGGCTTAATTGCAAAATCCGGGTCAACCCCTCGGAGATTGAAGCAATTAGCACACGAACTAAGCCAGGAAGCTTGAAACAGCTGCAACAGGCTTGCAAGCTGGAGGTGGAGGTTGTGAGGGGAGCGAGTAGCTTGAGATGGGTGAGACGGTTTACCTTTGACCCGCCGGCTACTCACAAACTTTAACCTCTTGAAATACCCTTAAAAAGCTTAATTTCCACGCTCCACACCGTTGCCACCATTTATCATGTGGGGTTCGAACACGTGGATAGGGTAAAGTAATACTCACGTAGGCTGGAAGTACGTATAATTACGGATAATGTGGGGAGCACCCTAACAGCCGTAACCTTGTCTCCTTGCTCACTCTCATAACACTGACTGGCCGCCCACAGTACCAATATGTGAGAGGGTCTTTGAATACTGCTGTGGTCAGCACAATATGAATACAGACAGTGACTCAGGCAGAGATGGTTGGTAGTGAGTCATCTACTGGTACACTGGTTACTGGTAACTGGTTACTACTACTGAGAGCCAGGTAGAGGTCGCCGAGTAGATGTCGCCAGGTAGAGGTCGCCAGGTAGAGGTCGCCAGGTAGAGATCGCCAGGTAGAGGTCGCCAGGTAGAGGTCGCCAGGTAGAGGTCGCCAGATAGAGGGCGCCAGGTAAAGGTCGCCAGGTAGAGGTCGCCAGGATGAGGTCGCCAGGTAGAGGGCGCCAGGTAGAGGTTGTCAGGTAAAGGTCACCAGGTAGAATTCGCCAGGTAGAGGTCGCCAGGTAGAAGGCGCCAGGTAGAGGTCACCAGATAGAGGTGGCCAGGTAGAGGGCGCCAGGAGGGGGTCGACAGAAGAGGTCTTCAGGTGGGGTTGACAGGTGCGGTCAACAGTTAGGGTTGACACATTGGGTTGATAAGAGGGATCGACAGTTATGGTCAACAGGTCACATATTATACAGTCACATATTATACAGTCACATATTATACAGTCACATATACAGTCACATATTATAGTCACATATTATACAGTTACATATTATACAGTCACATATTATACAGTCACATATTATACAGTCACATATTATACAGTCACATATTATAGTCACATATTATACAGTCACATATTATACAGTCACATATTATACAGTCACATATTATACAGTCACATATTATACAGTCACATATTATACAGTCACATATTATACAGTTACATATTATACAGTCACATACTATACAGTCACATATTATACAGTCACATATTATACAGTCACATATTATACAGTCACATATTATACAGTCACATATTATACAGTCACATATTATACAGTCACATATTATACAGTCACATATTATACAGTCACATATTATACAGTTACATATTATACAGTCACATATTATACAGTCACATATTATACAGTCACATATTATACAGTCACATATTATACAGTCACATATTATACAGTCACATATTATACAGTCACATATTATACAGTCACATATTATACAGTCACATATTATACAGTCACATATTATACAGTTACATATTATACAGTCACATATTATACAGTCACATATTATAGTCACATATTATACAGTCACATATTATACAGTCACATATACAGTCACATTATACAGTCACATATTATACAGTCACATATTATACAGTTACATATTATACAGTCACAAATTATACAGTCACATATTATACAGTCACATATTATACAGTCACATATTATACAGTCACATATTATACAGTCACATATTATACAGTCACATATTATACAGTCACATATTATACAGTCACATATTATACAGTTACATATTATACAGTCACATATTATACAGTCACATATTATACAGTCACATATTATACAGTCACATATTATACAGTCACATATTATACAGTCACATTATACAGTCACATATTATACAGTCACATATTATACAGTTACATATTATACAGTCACATATTATACAGTCACATATTATACAGTCACATAT
Source organism: Cherax quadricarinatus (assembly GCF_038502225.1). Taxonomy (NCBI): domain Eukaryota; kingdom Metazoa; phylum Arthropoda; class Malacostraca; order Decapoda; family Parastacidae; genus Cherax; species Cherax quadricarinatus. The sequence continues at coordinate 8,479,769 of NC_091304.1, read as the reverse complement.
TATACAGTCACATATTATACAGTCACATATTATACAGTCACATATTATACAGTCACATATTATACAGTCACATATTATAGTCACATATTATACAGTCACATATTATACAGTCACATATACAGTCACATTATACAGTCACATATTATACAGTCACATATTATACAGTTACATATTATACAGTCACATATTATACAGTCACATATTATACAGTCACATATTATACAGTCACATATTATACAGTCACATATTATACAGTCACATTATACAGTCACATATTATACAGTCACATATTATACAGTTACATATTATACAGTCACATATTATACAGTCACATATTATACAGTCACATATTATACAGTCACATATTATACAGTCACATATTATACAGTCACATATTATACAGTCACATATTATAGTCACATATTATACAGTCACATATTATACAGTCACATATACAGTCACATTATACAGTCACATATTATACAGTCACATATTATACAGTTACATATTATACAGTCACATATTATACAGTCACATATTATACAGTCACATATTATACAGTCACATATTATACAGTCACATATTATACAGTCACATTATACAGTCACATATTATACAGTCACATATTATACAGTCACATATTATACAGTCACATATTATACAGTCACATATTATACAGTCACATATTATACAGTCACATATTATACAGTCACATATTATACAGTCACATATTATACAGTCACATATTATACAGTCACATATTATACAGTCACATATTATACAGTCACATATTATACAGTTACATATTATACAGTCACATATTATACAGTCACATATTATACAGTCACATATTATACAGTCACATATTATACAGTCACATATTATACAGTCACATATTATACAGTCACATATTATACAGTCACATATTATACAGTCACATATTATACAGTCACATATTATAGTCACATATTATACAGTTACATATTATACAGTCACATATTATACAGTCACATATTATAGTCACATATTATACAGTCACATATTATACAGTCACATATACAGTCACATTATACAGTCACATATTATACAGTCACATATTATACAGTTACATATTATACAGTCACATATTATACAGTCACATATTATACAGTCACATATTATACAGTCACATATTATACAGTCACATATTATACAGTCACATATTATACAGTCACATATTATACAGTCACATATTATACAGTCACATATTATACAGTTACATATTACACAGTCACATATTATACAGTCACATATTATACAGTCACATATTATACAGTCACATATTATACAGTCACATATTATACAGTCACATTATACAGTCACATATTATACAGTCACATATTATACAGTTACATATTATACAGTCACATATTATACAGTCACATATTATACAGTCACATATTATACAGTCACATATTATACAGTCACATATTATACAGTCACATATTATACAGTCACATATTATACAGTCACATATTATAGTCACATATTATACAGTCACATATTATACAGTCACATATACAGTCACATTATACAGTCACATATTATACAGTCACATATTATACAGTTACATATTATACAGTCACATATTATACAGTCACATATTATACAGTCACATATTATACAGTCACATATTATACAGTCACATATTATACAGTCACATTATACAGTCACATATTATACAGTCACATATTATACAGTTACATATTATACAGTCACATATTATACAGTCACATATTATACAGTCACATATTATACAGTCACATATTATACAGTCACATATTATACAGTCACATATTATACAGTCACATATTATAGTCACATATTATACAGTCACATATTATACAGTCACATATACAGTCACATTATACAGTCACATATTATACAGTCACATATTATACAGTTACATATTATACAGTCACATATTATACAGTCACATATTATACAGTCACATATTATACAGTCACATATTATACAGTCACATATTATACAGTCACATTATACAGTCACATATTATACAGTCACATATTATACAGTTACATATTATACAGTCACATATTATACAGTCACATATTATACAGTCACATATTATACAGTCACATATTATACAGTCACATATTATACAGTCACATATTATACAGTCACATATTATACAGTCACATATTATACAGTCACATATTATACAGTCACATATTATACAGTCACATATTATACAGTCACATATTATACAGTCACATATTATACAGTCACATATTATACAGTCACATATTATACAGTCACATATTATACAGTTACATATTATACAGTCACATATTATACAGTCACATATTATACAGTCACATATTATACAGTCACATATTATACAGTCACATATTATACAGTCACATATTATACAGTTACATATTATACAGTCACATATTATACAGTCACATATTATCCTTCTGGCAACCAAAGACAGAAGTTCGCAGTTTTCAGATTCTTGTCCGAAAATCATTATTTTATGACCACAAAGAAGAAAGTTGCAGAATGAGATTTCTGTGTATATCTTCCTCAGGTCATCTTCCTCAGGTCATCTTCCTCAGGTCATCTTCCTCAGGTCATGATAAATCTGGACACAGAATGAAACATATCAACAAAAGCAAGTTGTGCAGCCTGGCAACAATATTCTCTCATCCATTTCCCTCTTTTGTTAACTCTGAGAGATTATTTTTAGCCAGAGTTTTGGCCGTTTCCATTTTTTTTTTTGCTTTTGTTTTGAGGCAATGCAGACTATCTGTATATTTCAAAAAATACTTTAAAAATGTTCAATACATATGAGTTTTTACGCTTTCCTTTGTGACCTGATCGTCATCTGTTTGTAGTAATTCCCAGGTGTGTGTGTGTGTGTGTGTGTGTGTGTGTGTGTGTGTGTGTGTGTGTGTGTGTGTGTGTGTGTGTGTGTGTGTGTGTGTGTGTGCAAGTTCCAGCAAACGTAGTCATATTTAAAATAAAGTTTATATGGACAGTCATGTCTCCACCTTTACTCTGATAAACACACAACCATATATTGACAAAGTTACTATAAAATTTTAATCGTATCCATACACTGTATAACGACTCATCAAACACACTTCCTGAGGAATACACACAATACTGGGCGGGGACTCGAACAGTGGTCCTTGTATATCCTAGTATTATCTTCATTGACAGCCATTCATTATGATTTATCTTGGGTTTACACGCACATGTATTGATATATATATATATATATATATATATATATATATATATATATATATATATATATATATATATATATATATATATATATATATATATATATATATATATATATATATATATACATAGTGTGATGTTGCTCCAACCCATTAATCTACTTAAGTTTGGTTTATAATTGGGTGTATTTCGGCACAGTGCTCCATTGTTCTGTTGTTGATCGAGGGGTTATATGGCGGAGACAGAGAGAGAGAGAGAGAGAGAGAGAGAGAGAGAGAGAGAGAGAGAGAGAGAGAGAGAGAGAGAGAGAGAGAGAGAGAGAGAGAGAGAGAGAGAGAGAGGAGACAATCATCGAGGTTACTAGAGGTAGGTCGTGCGAAACCTATTTCAGAGGGTATACCTGGAGTATACCTGAAAGGAGTATACCTGAAGGGAGTATACCTGAAGGGAGTATACCTGAAGGGGGTTTCGGGAATCAACAACGCCCCCGAGGCCCGGTCCGTGACCAGGTCTCGTAGTGGATCAGGGCCTGATCAACCAGGCTGTTACTGCTGGCAGAGTGAAGCCACTTCTAAAACCGACTCTGAAAGACTTGCGGGAGGTTGGTGCTGGAGCTACAGTAAATCACTAGGTTATATGTGTATCGTACCATAAGCCTTAGGTCACACCACACATACATGTACAAGCATATATATACACACCCCTCCGGGTTTTCTTCTATTTTCTTACTAGTTCTTGTTCTTGTTTATTTCCTCTTATCTCCATGGAGAAGTGGAACAGAATTCTTCCTCCGTAAGCCATGCGTGTCGTAAGAGGCGACTAAAATTCCGGGAGCAAGGGGCTAGCAACCCCTTCTCCCGTATACATTACTACATTTATATAGAGAAACATTTGCTTTTCTTTTTGAGCCACCCTGCCTCGGTGGGATACGGTCGGTGCGTTGAAAGAAATAATAATAATAATAATAATAATAATAATAATAATAATAATAATAATAATAGTAATTGTAATAATAATAATAATAATAATAATATAATAATAATAATAATAATAATAATAATAATAATAATAATAATAATAATAATAATAATAATAATAATAACAAAAGGATAAACAGCATATTTTCCAGGGATCATTAGAGAAGGAATAAATGTTAAGATTTCACTTCTAGTTTTGACGTGTAGTTAAGATGTGAGTGAACTGTGTGTAATTATTTGTAAAATGTTTGTGTGGGACTGGGTTCTTGGTGACTTATTGTCCTCTGATGTCATTAAGAAGAATTTTATTAGTATTATTATTATTATTATTTTGTTCAGAGGAAGTTCTAAATCCGTAGGGGTCATACAGCTCCTGGCGAGTGGGTGGCCATCAGAATGGATTCAAGAAAGGGGAAGAGTAGCTTTGGCTTCTTGATTCAAGAGTCTTTTAACAGTACCAAAGGTTTCTCTCTAGAAGAGTGTTAGGTTTAAAGCCTATCGACTGTAACACCATTTAGGATGCATTTCACCCACACACTGACAGTGTTTACACCTCTGCATTTCGCCCATACACTGTCAGTGTTTATACCTATCCATTTTGGATGGCCATTGAGGTCCAGATGGCTGGCACGTCCAGCACACAATATTCTCCAATACACCCCTGGCTATGTATACCCTCGTCCCTGAGTCATATGTTGTTTCAGTACATATTCCTGCTCATGTGTGATGTGAAGCCTGTGTGTTTGTCTTATGTATGTGTTCTGTATCTTTGTCTATCTTGTAGCTTATTGCAGCTCATTCTCAATCAAATAATGTTATATAGTGGTGCTTCTTATGACGAATAATAATAATAATAATAATAATAATAATAATAATAATAATAATAATAATAATAATAATAATAATAATAATAATAATAATAATAATAATAAGAAGAAGAAGAAGAAGAAGAAGAAGAAGAAGAAGAAAAGGAGGAGGAAGAAGAAGAAGAAGAACTAGAGAGAGAATTAAAAGTTGGCTGCTGCTCGTCTAGCAACATCCCAGCCAGCATCACAACACTTGGCAGGACCAGTTGGTGATGACTGGTCACTAGTGTATCACCACCGCGGAGATGAGGCTGCTCATCACGGTCGCACAAGACAATCACGGTGGAAATGTACTACGAAGAAAAAACTAGAGGAAGATTAAAGATCAGAAGCCAAAAAAAAAAAAAAATAATAAATAAACGGGAAGGAGGCATAGTGTTCAGTGGTTAGGCGTCTAAGAAACTATATAATAATAACAGACTGTAAGATGATCAAACAGCAGTGAAGTGAGTGCATTATATTGCGATATGATCAATCTGTCGCAGCAGTAGTGAGCTAGTGTAATAGTGAGGTGTTTGTTAATATAAGTAAACAGCAGTTGAGTGTGTTCTCAAGCTACACTCAACGTTAGTTACATTGTTAACCTGACCTACACTGCACCACGGGCAGGAACCTACTCCAGCATCCACAATGTAATACAAACATCGTGAAATTCATGGAGAAAATAATTCCAATTGTATCTTTACATAATAGATTCCTCGAAATTTAAGCATATATATATATTTTTAATTAACACTTTCTTTGAATAGGCTAGATCAGTGATACATGTAAATGAATTCAGGTATAAGCTGAAACACATCCATACTTATAAAAATATTGGAAATAAATTGAAATCGGGATATTATTAATGAAATATTATTTCTATTACAACTCTGTGTAAATGGTAGAAAGAAATTAAAAAAACTAAAATGTGAAAATGTGTCTTTAGAATTAACTCGAACAGGTTTAAGTACAGAGGCTGGAAATTTTTGTGATATAAATACACTGAAACCAGGAAATCCTAAAAAGAATCTAAAAAAAGAAGTTAGAAACTTTTGTGTTAGAAATAAACTAAAACCAGATGCTCTTGGACGAGTGAAACGTGAAGGACATGAAACTAAACCAGAAGGGAAGATTTGAGTTAGGAGTGAAGGTTCCAGGGATATTACTAACTGTGTGACTCACTTAGTCACCGAGATGTCCTCTGAAGAACCCTCAGGAATGTGACTATTAAAAGGTAATTGTAAGAACACTTGAATGTAACTAAGAATATTTTAATTTGACCCTGCAATAACCGAGTGTTATCAAGAATACGTGAATGGGTTACTAGAGCATGTAAATGTCACGCCAAGAAGCCAACGTGACTAGGGATTCAAGAATACGGTGGAAGGATTGAAACGTTCCACAATAAATCTCAAAAGATTCAAGATTGTTGAAGAATTCATCTGAGACAACCATGGAACGAGGTACTCTGGACATCACCTCGCCTGATGACTCCAGCAGGAGACGCACCTGGGCCCCGGCTTGGGCACTATTATCAAGGAAGGCAATGGTGCAGCTGGCTGTGGTGGTAGCGGTGGTGATAGTGGCGGTGATAACCGTGGTGGTGGTCACTAATGACTATGTGAAGAGCCACTTGACGTCGCTGGATCGAGTCAGATGCCTCGAGCGTAAGTCCATGTATCATCCAAGATTCTCGAGGTGTGTGTGTGTGTGTGTGTGTGTGTGTGTGTGTGTGTGTGTGTGTGTGTGTGTGTGTGTGTGTGTGTGTGTGTGAGTGTGTGTGTGTGTGTGTGCATTCGCCTGTGCATATTTTGAACTGACTGGCATAACTGATCTCTGGCCTTGTGAGCCAGACAAAACACACGCACACACACACACACACACACACACACACACACACACACACACACACACACACACACACACACACACACGCAGTGGAGTAGCCTAGAAAGTGATGTAGTGGAGGCAGGAACCATACATAGTTTTAAGACGAGGTTTGATAAACCTCATGGAGCGGGGAGAGAGAGGACCCAGTAGCAACCGGTGAAGAGGAGGGGCCAGGAGCTAAGACTCGACCCCTGCAACCACAAATAGGTGAGTACAAATAGTTGAATACACACACACACACACACACACACACACACACACACACACTCACACACACACATATATATATATATATATATATATATATATATATATATATATATATATATATATATATATGTATATATATTGTTTAAGACTGTCTAGATCGTCCTGGATCCTGTCCGCATCTTTGAATTTATGTGTTTCCTCTCAGTTTAAGAGCTAAAACAAAAACAAACTGAAAATTATTTCATAATTTTCTTTATAAATATTAAAGATTAGAGAGTGTAACAATAAGGAAGATAACTCCTCAACTGATCTTATTGTTTTCAGTCATTCGGGATACCCAAGGATCACTGATAACTTGTAAACCACGAACACCTACATTCATATCCGTAAATCTCCAAATTGGAATGTCTGAACTCCTGCATTGGAAACTACGAATCTCTCACATTCCAATCCACAAACTCTCACAATCAAAATCATGAACCTTCACACTCTAATCTCTTCTTTGTAATCCACATTAGTTATTCAATATTTATTTGACTGTGACCGTACACTGACATACCAATCCACCTCTGCTAATTTTGTACTGAATATCATAAGAAGTTATTTCACGGTTTATTTGAGGAAAATATAAGATGAAAACGACATTATAACTTTCTTCTCCTCCGAGTGATCCAGCCACTAAACGTTCATGAATATTTAATGTGACTGGTACATCAGAACAAATATTTGTGACTGGTATCTAAGAGTAATGATATTCAATAGCTTTTCTTTTTATTGTGTTAATTCACTGTCAGATCGTTGGTGAGCGAAAAGAAACAGTGTCGAATATGACCTTCGAGAGAGAATTGTGCGAAGAAATGAAAAACTTGCATTAGAGTGAAAAAACTTGAGGTAAATATTTACAGTGATTTTGCGTTTTCTGTTGTTATGAATAAAAATGAATGATGTTACATAAGCCAAAATTCTTCATTTATTTCTGAATATCGTCGCCGAAGTCTTGATATAAATTAGCGAAAAAACATTTCTTAGAATTACGGGCTCTACTTCATCCTCAACTACCTGGCAACGATGTGCTATTTGGAGTGAGTAAGGCTTAAATCCTCGTTGTATATACCGTTTACACTTATTAGTTTAGCCTATATACCCTGGGCAAGAAAACGCAAAGTTGAGGAATGGATGTTTTTAACATGGCTGTGCTAATGACTGCTAATTAGCTAGGAATAACAGAAGTATGGCTTGGACACCTGAGTATGACTCGAACAACTGTAGTGAGGGAACCTCTTCTCTTGTGTGTCATGTCTCAGAAATGCTTCAAGGTCAGGTGTTATGATGGGCTGCTCAGGGCCAGGAAGGAGTGGGCGGCCACACCTTGAGAAATACGTACATACAAACCGATATTGTGAGGGGATGTTTACTGTATATGAAGGCTCGTATCTGGGAATGTGTACTTTGAGATGTGTGTAGGTAGGCTGATATTATGTAATGGGTGTGCGTGTGGGGGTGTGTATGTTGTTGATGGTGTGTATGTGTATGCAGGGGTGAGTGTTTGGAAGGGGTACATGATCGTAGTATATGAGCAAGAGGTTTAAATACTTAGATATATTAACCATTAGTAGTTACAAGAATCTCCTTTAGGGAGGTTTATTGATCTTATCGTGTTTTCTCATTCTTATCTTCATTATCACGTTCCCTCACTGTTAACGTTCCCCAGACTTATCTTTTAAAAATTATCATGTTCACTTATTCTTCTTGTTTTCGCGTCCCCTCCTCCTTATTCCTATTATCATGTTTCCTCATGCATATTATGCAACTCACTCTCTTCCCTATTCTTATGTGATATTGTTCTGCCCTCTTCCCTTCCTTTCCATTAACTCTGCTCTTCGTCTCCTCAGCGGGGGTGGAAGAGGCGAGGTGTCTCAAAGTGGGTTGTGTATGGACGCCGAGGGTCGACGCCCCCAGCTGTTACTACCCCCCTGCCTCCGTCCACGGTTACCAGGTGACGACGCCCCCAGAGAGTGTCTCCCCGGGGGTGACCAGGCTGACGGTGGAGCTCAAGGCCACGTCAGCTTGGGTGGTGCCGGCCATGAAGGAGCACCTGCTGGTGGAGATGACGGAGTACGGTGGCGACGTCTTCAGAATCAAGGTGAGGCTGCTGGAGAGAACTGTTTTCTGCAGGAAAATATGTCTACTGTGTGCAATTTCCCTATATCTCAAACTTTGTGTATATAAGATCACAGTAAACAGGTGATATCACAATATGCAGAACAACCACTATGAAAAATAGTAAAATTCCAAGCGCTTTCGTGACTTCTCACGTTATCAATAAAATTTAGGAAAAATTTAAGATACATTAGACAAATTTTTGGATAGAATATAAGCTGTGTTTCACGGATCACTGACTACCTACCTACATCATCATAAAAAGTCAGGTGTTGTTGGGAGTGGCAGAGAGGTGTAGCCTCGTTCTTATATGCCTTCCTGTTAACCTTTTATTTTTACAGTTCCTTGATAATGTGAGAAGTTACGAAAGCGCTTGGAATTATACATACATATATATATATATATATATATATATATATATATATATATATATATATATATATATATATATATATATATATATATATATAATATGCAATATTCGGTATTCGGTTAAGACTTTTGAATTTAACGATCTGATTTTTGTACTTGTTTCTGTGTACAGATTACGGTGCCTGGTGAAGAGCGCTATGAGGTGCCAGTGCCACTAGAGTTACCTGAGGTGACCAGGGCTGATAATCCCAGGTACAGCGTCGCCTTCACCGCCCCCGGGAGCAGCGACTTCGCCATCATCGTCACGAGGACAGAAACGGATCGCGTCATGTGAGTAACAGAAGTTGTGGGAATTTTAGGGTAGAGCACATGACTGAAGGGGAATTACAGCACTGGTGGTAATATTAATGACAGGTTAAGTTAAGGCTTGTCAGGAAACAAGACATGCGCTTCCTGACCCGGGTGTTGGTCATATGAAGACCTGCTTTTGGTCATTTGACCGAGGCATTCAGCTGGCTTACCGGTCCACCCCTTTAAAAATTACAAAATACATTATCACTAGTATTGATGTTAGTGATGAGAATAGTTACAGTAGTGTTAGTAATATCTGCAGTCGTTGGAATGGTGGAAGTTGTAGTGATAGTAATATAAGTGGTGCTGCTTGTAGTGTTGAGTAGTAATATTGTAAGTGACGGTTGAATGAAACACTAGTATTTAAATGTAAAGATCATGAATGAAAGAGTTAATTGTGACTCGCAGAACAAAATGCCAGAGATTAATCCTTATAAACACTGCAACAACTTCAGTCTCTTTTGACACAATGACCGTGAACTTAATATAATAATATTTGTTTTGTGCACTTGGCAGCTTCGACACCAGCATCGGAGGTATGACGTACGCTGACCAGTTCCTTCAGGTATCAACAAAGCTGACCTCTGATAACCTTTACGGGCTGGGAGAGGCAACCCACCTCAGCCTCAGACATAACCTCAACTACATCACCTGGCCCATGTTGGCCAGAGACCAGCCTCCTGGCAAGGTGAGTTGTGGAGGATGGCGGAGGGAAGGAATATGAGATAAATTCAGCTTCAGAAAGGATGTTGTAAAGCACTGGTAAAGCAAGAGTCGTAAATGAGTGGCATGAGCTGATTTGTTTTACTGAAGTAAAGCTTCAATAGGTAGCTTTAAGCTGCCATTCTGTTATGAATTTTTATATTTAAAATTATTAGGTAAACGGAGGGGAGGGGGGGAAGATGAATATTTTGGAAAGTAAATAGATAGTGTGAATGATAAAAATGGATGATTTTGGAGAGATAAAAAGGTGAGAATTATTAAAATACTATTATTATAGAGAGTAAGCAAGTTTTAGAAGGATGCAACACAAACTCCAAAAATCACAGAAGCATTCTAATAAATATGAAAAATTTTCTTTCACCAAGATAAAGTTGATAAGTTATCCCCCCTCCCCCCCCAAAAAAAAAATGACGTAAAATGTAGATATGACTTTGGTGTGTGTCTAGCATTAGTAATAATATTAGGAGAGCAGTAAATAATGAAATTGAATGTTATAAGGATGCAGTTAGACGCCTGAGTAGATCTTATCACTCAGTATATTAACATGAACGTAGATAAGTACGTTTATGGATCATCTTGCAAATGTGAACAGACTGACCGATATTGAAGTAGCTAGGCTTAGTTACAAGTAATTCTGGCAGTTTGGCAGGTCAGATGATGATCAAACCAAATACGAAGTATGTGGCCAACCCTATGGTTACTATATTGAACACTATATGCTGTATTGTCCACTTACTGAGGAAAATAGAGATAGGTTATTATTTTATATGTCAGGATATCTTATTAATGAAAATAGAATACCCAGATATATTAATAAAATTTCTTAAATTTGCTTGCAATGCAGTGCTGCATGACCCTTGTGGGTTTAGCGCTTAGTTTTGATTATAATAATTGCAACAGATGTCAACTATAGATATAAATCCAGATGTACTCCTGTTAGGACTTTTAAAGCCTAGTTCCTAGGCCTTTTGTGTATCCATATGCTCTTGCGCTACCGTGCACCGGATGGATATCGAGTGCACGATAAACTAGCCACTTTGGCGGCGAAATCAAAATCAACCTAAACAGCAATATAACTTTTTAAGCAGAGTAATCTAACTTCTATACTCATAGCAATTTTTACTTCTATACTCATGACGAACTTTTTTTTTTGTTTATTTCTGCGTACGGCTAGATTGGAGAGAACCTGTACGGTGTGCATCCCATTTATCTGGTAGTGGAGGAGACTGGCAGCTCCCACGCTGTTCTCTGGCTCAACTCAAACGCCATGGGTGAGTCTCCTGCCACATGTGATCAAAGTCTGCTGGTAAGGCGGGTCATTTACCAGTTTTGGTGAATAAATTGGTTGTAATGGATCAGAAGGCCCAGTTGGCCGACTAAATTGACAGATTCACAAGAGAAAACGCTGTAGTAAAAATGATGAATTATCATATTAAGATTGGTATATTGGATGGAAGTTAGATGTTGTAATAGGATATGGACTGGATAATGAGTGGAATAGACAGTAGGCGATGCTCAACATGGCTAAAAAATCTGATGGGAATGTTTTGTTGTGGGGCCCCATAAATTTATGTCTTCGGAGTCTTGTCTCTCACGTCAGAGGCGGAGACGATGCCCTTACCGGGCTTGACGTTGAGGTCCATAGGTGGTGTGATGGACCTGTACTTCTTCCTGGGCCCCAGCCCAATGGACGCGCTACAGCAGTACACGCTGGTGGTCGGCCCACCTGCCCTCCCGCCATACTGGGCCCTCGGCTTCCACCTCTGCAGGTGAGATGCGAGACATGACCAAATTAGAATTAAGAAGACTACACTGCCTCCTGATTAGGTGGGTATCCCCGTATCCACATAAGTGTGCAGAGGCAAGAGTCTTGAGTCTCCCATACCCACTTTGTCAAGGTAGGTGAAGTCACACGAGTTCTCTCACACGCACTTGACAAAGGGGTATGCGAGAGTCAGACCCTCACACTCACCTGACAAGGCAGGTGTGAGAAAGAAACTTTTAAAAAGTAAGAATGATTTTTTTATTTTTTTTTTACATTTGTAGCTTATCTTTAGGAGGCATGAAGTATACCCAGACAGCACCGGTTCATTCTGCTAGTATTAAATATAAACACTGAGGGGGGGAGGGAATTGTGTCTTGATGCTGGCTAGTCCTTAAGGATCTAGCACTTTCCCGAGGCAGGGTGACCCAAAAAAGAAAGAAACAATTTCACCGTCATTCACACAATTACTGTCTTTGCAGAGGCGCTCAGGTACGACAATTTAGATGTCACTCCTAACAGCCAATATCTCAAACCCCTCCTTTCCCCAGAGAGTTGTTGGAAGACTTAACTGTGGCAAGTTAGAACAGTTCTCGGAAAAGTTAAGGCTGTTCCTTACAGTTTTTTCCAGTTTCCTATATAGTGAAAAATCATAAATCGTGTTATATACATCTATATCTAACGGTAGGTAAACAGCTCACTGGACTTTGAAAGCAGTCTTGAATCTCAGCATTTTCATCTCCCCTGTCCTCTTTCTCCCCTTTACCTGCGTCTTTCCCCTCTCTTGTGTCTCCTCTCACTTTCATCTCCCTCCTCCCACAGGTATGGCTACAATTCTCTGGACAATCTAAAGGCTGCCGTCTCCCGCACCAGACGTCGCGGTATTCCCCAGGTAAGGCTTCCTCAGGACTCCAGGTGCAGGTGGGCTAATACTGTCCTCTCTCAGTAAGGAGGACTTAAGGTGGTGAGTTAATACTATCCTCTCTGAGCATGGACGACTCGCCCCATAAAGAAAGACCCATTGGCGTTTTGAAGGTGGTGGTGGTGGTGGTGGTGGTGGTGGTGGTGGTGGTGGTGGTGGTGGTGGTGGTGGTGGTGGTGGTGGTGGTGGTGGTGGTGCTGCTGCTGCTGCTGTCATGAATGGGGAATTAAATTGTTGGAGGAGGTGCTGGATGGTCCTCCAGTGTGCCCGGAGAACGGCGTCGCGTGTCCTTGAATAATGGAAGTAATACTGGAGGCTGCCTTCACATCCGAGGGTGATGGCCAAAGGCATAAGGCACCTGGTGTTTCCGATCATCCACGTCAGTTATTGGCTGAGCCTATCTTAGTCAATTCTAGAGGTGCCATCTCGGTATAATGTGAATCCTGGTGTGCTGGATATAGTAGAGCGTGCTGATAGTAGTTCAGGGGGTAGGAATATGGTTTATTTTTTACTTCTCCAACCTGTCCTTCCCTTTCTCCTTTTTTCCTTAAAAAATCCCCTCGTTTATCGTGGATAGCCATATTCATGCTTTGTCTTAGTCTTTTTCCTGATAGGCATAAATGAGCTTGTAAGGGACCTGGGAGTAGTAATGTCTGAGGATCTCACTTTCAAGGATCACAACAGTGCCACGATCGCACGTGCAAAGAAAATGATAGGATGGATAATGAGAACTTTCAAAACGAGAGATGCCAAGCCCATGATGATCCTTTTCAAATCACTTGTTCTCTCTAGGCTGGAATACTGCTGTACATTAACATCTCCATACAAAGCAGGTGAAATCGCAGATCTAGAGAGTGTACAGAGATCCTTTACTGCACGTATAAGTTCTGTCAAGCACCTTAACTACTGGGAACGCTTGGAAGCACTTGACTTGTACTCGTTGGAACGCAGGAGGGAGAGATATATCATAATCTACACTTGGAAAATCTTGGAAAGAATGGTCCCAAATCTGCACACAGAAATCACTCCCTACGAAAGTAAAAGACTGGGCAGGCGATGCAAAATGCCGCCAATAAAAAGTAGGGGCGCCATTGGTACACTAAGAGAAAACACCATAAGTGTCCGGGGCCCAAAACTGTTCAACAGCCTCCCATCAAGCATTAGGGGAATTGCCAATAAACCCCTGGCTGCCTTCAAGAGAGAGCTGGACAGATACCTAAAGTCGGTGCCGGATCAGCCGGGCTGTGGCTCGTACGTCGGACTGCGTGCGGCCAGCAGTAACAGCCTAGTTGATCAGGCCCTGATCCATCGGGAGGCCTGGTCGTGGACCGGGCCGCGGGGGCGTTGATCCCCGGAATAACCTCCAGGTAACCTCCAGGTTGCCTCGGTCCTTCCCATATGTATCGGGTCGTCCTCGTATGCACTTGGTGTGGTGATTACCTACGCAGGTCCAGACTGTCGATTATTACCTATCCTTCTGTAGCATGCTATAGTTCATGCACCAGACTGGGCCACTTCACATGGTTTCAAGTTTGGTGCCAGGTTATCCCACACGCTGCTCTATACTTGCATGGCTCCACGATCCCAGTTTGCTCTACGATCAAATTTCTAGCTAGGCCTTCTCTTTGATTGTTGAATGACATCTCATTCCCACATCACATCCCTAAAATTCACCTGTCTCATTCGGCTGAGCTTCGCTTCAAACCTTCGGTCATCTAACTTTGGGAGTGGATTGGCGGACTCTCCTCGGATTACATACAATCTGTATTTTATCGAAGCTCGAATATGTAGACCAAGTATATTCCCGAGCCTCTCCAGCTGAAGGTATGCTACATCTACGAGCTTTATCTTCCCTGGTAGAGAGTCGAGAGTTTTTATGCCGAAGCAAACATTCCCTCTTTACAGGATCGCCGCAATGAACACTGCTTTTAGTATTTTGCCTTCATGATCTTCACTTTCCTCGTATGTATAGGAAAACGGCATCGACCTCATTTCTTGCAACCCTTTAGACTTCGATATGAAATTTAGTGGCATCTCTTGACTTGCCCTACTTTATACTCACCTCCTTGAAATTCCCCACTAGTCACTTTTTTACTCTTCTTTACATGCCCGAAGTCCAACATACCCTCTTTAAACTCTCGCTCAATATTCCTTGAACCACCATTTGCATTCTGTTGCCTTGTAGTGCATATAGATGGTTCCAAATCCTCTTATAGAGTAGGGTATACAGGCTTCCTTCCAGATAGAGTAATCTAATAGTCGGCTAGAATTTTGTACAGCAGTTATATTCCATAATCATTTCAACCATGCCCACCTCTGCATTCGTAATCGTTTCAGATTCTCGAAGTTCGTTATAAGGTATCCAGACTCCAGAGATACGACTCTCCACATCTCATAATACTTCCTACGCAGCAATGATTAAACTGAATTTTTAACATGCATAAAATAGTAGTTTTCTCTTGGGTACCTGGAGACAGATGTTCAAGTTAACGAGCACTCAGGACTCAGCTGCTCGATCTGTTATCTACTGTCTACTAATTTTCCATAGAGAGGTCCATTTTTCAGATTATTTTCAAGTGTTCTCTGAGATTTCGATACCGCTGAACAGCATTGGTTCCAGTCAGGGGACAATAATTTTTTTTCCATCGAGCCACAATGAGACTTCTGGCCATAATCTTTCCATTACTGTCGGACGAGAGGAACCACATTTGCACCTCCGTGGATTGAACACTTAAAATTCGCACACGACTACCACATGCAGAGGCGCCAGGCACCTTTCTGCGATGATTGCTTGGTAATCTTAGCAGTTAACCTGTTAATAAACTATCATATTAATCAGGAAACATGGAACATTCACTTCCGACATCTAAAACGCCAGAATGGACTTGCTGACCTCTCAGAAGCCTCATCATTAACGTAGACTCACTCTTTGACTTTGACGAAATTGACTTGCTGCTCCAGCTTTGATTACGATTTTGCACCCTCACTAACTCCAACTCCTCTAATCATTACTTCCACCTTCAGCAAGACCTTCCCTGTGTGTAGCAATGGATGACACGTACGGGTTTGGCACATGATTTCTGAATATATTGTTTATTAATTGCGACTCAAGATACAGGTTGGCTAATACTATTTTTTCTCACTGAGAAATACACAAGTACCTTCAAGAGCTCTCTTGAAGACTAATGAAGATCCCTCAGGATGTTTACCTTCGTGGAGCAGCAGTTAGCACTAACCTAACCGGTCGTAAACCGAGCCTCTATAAGTATTTGCGCAGAATAACCCCAACGGGTTTAGAATTCCACGTAAATAATCATCATACTCAGCTTACATTTCCCAACGTTGAGTTCACCTGCGTCACCCAGCTGCTTCACACACTATATTTCTGTACAACTTCTTCCATTCGTGTTACTGATGAAACTGTTTTTCATCCAAGAAACCGAGATCTTCCATTTGACTAAGTAAACCTGACTCTTCCACTCTTCAGATCCTTTAACTCCTAGGGATTTAGCGCTTTTTTTCATGAATATAACAGAAAGTGAAGGCAAGGTGCCGCTCTTAACCATGGATCATAATTATCTCTCTTTTGAAAATAATTATTTTACCCCATCATAATACGTATCTTCATAACCTCCTGAACCTTGTCTTCCAGGATGTCCAGTACGCTGACATAGATTACATGGACCGTCGGATGGTCTTCACATATAATGAAGTCAACTTCGCCGGTCTTCCAGAGTACATCAGGGAGGTCAAGGGTCAGGGTCTCCGCTTCATCCTCATCCTTGACCCGGCTGTCAACGCTGAGGTCAGTTCACATGAACATAAGAACAGAGTATTATATATTAATGGCTTACAAAACAGACATGTGGAACAATGAGACACGTGTGCTACACCTGGGGCATCTTTACTAAGGAGACGTATCACCAACAAGCGACTTTCTCAATCGAGTGCAGAGAATAATACTGGAGACAGTTGTCCGCCGTCTCCATGACCTGTCACTGTATGAGATAATCATCAAGAAGCTTGTTGGCAAGAGGCTGTAGAAGTCGTTATTCTGGGTGAAGTTGTTTGATATGTTGATTAGTGATGAATCCAGGATCCTGGGTGTCGATGTATCTTTGACAATGAGTCGTGCGTCATTGTAATTAATCAAATGTTGTGGGAATTTTTCACACAGAAATTCTTACAACCACTTGATCAGTTACAATGGCGCACGACTCATCGTCAAAGATAACACATCGAAAAGCTTGATTTTTGGAATCATAACTAATCAGCATATCAAAGAACTTCAGCCAGAATAACGGCTTCTACAACACATCTCAACCTCTTGCCAGGAAACGTGTTGATTATTAACTCACACAGAAACTGGTCAGAGTAGAGGGGAACGCTGTAGCAAGCCTTCTGGCCCAAGCTAAGCACGTTCTTCTAATTCAACCTCTTTCACCTGCGACACCCAGGTGAAAGAGGTTGAATTAGAAGAACCCATGTGATTTCACGTCACTAACTTACATATATAAATACATACACACATCCTCTCTTCCCAAGTAAATCTGTGACTTGATACAGCGGAACGTTGCCAGTATAGGATTACATTATAGTGTATTCATGTATATCGATACGCAGACTCCTGGATGCTAGTAAGGGAATCTAAGGAACTGACATTATCCTCTCCTTACACTGGATCGAATCTGAATGTTTTCTCAAAACTGCCGGGTGGTAGAGTGTGACATATTCAGATAAAGGTAAAAGGCTTGATCAATATAATTTAAAATTCTAGTAAAATAATATTTATTATGAGTGAATTTACGAGGTCCTTCGTCTGTGGTTAAACAAAGGTTGTGTTGCAGATGAAAGCGGAGTACCCAATCCACGCCCGCGCTCTCCTCAACGACGTCTACATCAAGTGGCCCCAGGATGTGATCCCTCAGGAGAACTTCAACGCCGGGGACATCATGCTGGGATATGTGAGTCTCTCTCTCTCTCTCTCTCTCTCTCTCTCTCTCTCTCTCTCTCTCTCTCTCTCTCTCTCTCTCTCTGTCAGGACACAGATTCATCATCACGCACACACACTCATGGAGCAGGGGGAGAGAGAGGACCTAGTAGCACTCGGTGAAGAGGCGGGGTCAGGAGCTGAGTCTCGACCCCTGCAACCACAATTAGGTGAATTAGGTGAGTACACACACTCCTATCTAACATGCTCAAACATGCCTACTGTATGTCCAAGCCCCTTGCACACGAAACAACCACGGAGGGAGGGGACGCTAAACCTGTAGGAGTCGTATAGCGCCTGGGAAATGGGGGGGGGACATTTAGTTACGGTCCAGGTAAGGGGAGGTTAAGCACAGTTCCTTGGATCAAGAGCCCCTCACCGGCATCAAGGCACATTCCATGAGGGAAATGTACAGCATATACACTAAGAAATTTTGTCTCACTCTGCATATACCCTGTCGTTAACTGAGCTTATTTGTACGTGGTGTGTTGAACTCCACGTCCATGTACGTGGTGTGTATTGAACGCCATAACCAAGTACGTGGCTTGTGTTGAACGCCACGACCATGTACATGGCTTGTGTTGAATGCCATAACCAAGTACGTGGCATGTGATGAATGCCACGACCATGTACGTGGCTTGGGTTGAACGCCATAACCAAGTACGTGGCATGTGATGAATGCCACGACCATGTACGTGGCTTGGGTTGAACGCCACAACCAAATTTTGTCTTTACTCTTTAAATAAAATATGTGGACCATAGAAACTCGCTTAAAATCAATCCAGTTGTCGATTATATAGTTAACAAAACTGTGTACTGATGACCAGTCACCTGCACGTCTGAAATATCTGTAGAGATATGGCTTGACAAAGCTCCTGGAGAGCGAAACGTTGCCACAATAAAATGTCACATTAGTTGCACTTGTGTCCTTTTACTTTACATATTGTCGGTAATTCTACCAACTTTATTACAGATATTCCCTTATTGTCTCTATGCTTGATTATCAAATCAGCCATAAATCGCAACTGCAGTGATTGCAAGTCACTCGAGAAACGCAAGAACAGTGTTCGAATGTGTTCAGACCTATGTGAACTTAACCAATTATTTCATGAAAGATGAGAAAGGTGTCTTGCTGCTAGTGTAAGGCTCTTGATCTAGGGAATTGAAATTTACCCTCCTCGTTGGATCAAACCTGGCCGCCTCATATTTCACAGGAGCGTTTTCTCATAGCTAATAAATGAAAGTAAATTATCCATGACCTGATGTTGTGATGTGGTGGTGTACGTCACCCTTCTCTCCCCCGAGCAGGTGTGGCCAGACAACAGGACGGCGTTTCCAGACTTCTTCCGGAACTCCACGAAGGAATGGTGGCAGGAGGAAATCGTCTTGTTACATAAAACACTGGAATTTGATGGACTCTGGATTGTGAGTATTGGTTGTAATGTGCCAAGTGCTGGTGGAAGCATTCTGTGTGAGAGTTTTTGGCGGGTGGTGTAGGGAAGGGATGTGCTGAAATCAGTCCAATACAAATTTTTCCCTTTAACTATTCCCTCACCCTCATAGGACATGAACGAACCCGCCAACTTCGGCACTAACGAACCTAAGCCGTGGAATTGGCCCGAGAACCGGGAATCGTGGAGCCTTTCCTGCCCGAACTCCACCTGGGACGATCCTCCCTATCCCATTGCCGCCGCCTCCACCTGGGGCCAGGGTAAGAGGTAAGAAACAAGGACTTCGTGGAGGGCAGATAGAAGATAGAGGCTGCCGAAGTGCAAGAAGAGGTACGGAATGATGGCTATAGAACATTTATTATGATAGGTGACCTGTAGTTTAATTAATGGTAGAATGTTCGCTGATGGTTTAATGGTAGAGTGTTCGCTGATGGTTTATTCGTGTAGTAACAACCCAGTGTCTCCAAACACGGATGTTAATCATCAAAGCCGCTCGCTGGCTTATCTCAGCTAGGTTATAGACTCCATTTCAAAAGCAGAGGATTGCTACATAAGTGTCAGATTCACGGTAAGGCAAGACGTATGGGCAAGTCTACATCGGCCCCAGTTCACCTAGTGATATTATATCCTTTGAGCACTAAACCCTTATTACAGCGCCTTTGGAAAGAGAGTCAATCAGATTTGGTCCCCTACTAGTATATTTTTGTCCATTGACAATATATACACTGTGAATAACTTTCAACTATTTTTCATGACTAGCTAAAGTCATTCAAAATTCTCCGACCTCAGCACGTGAAGGTAGCTG
This sequence comes from Cherax quadricarinatus, assembly GCF_038502225.1. Classification (NCBI taxonomy): domain Eukaryota; kingdom Metazoa; phylum Arthropoda; class Malacostraca; order Decapoda; family Parastacidae; genus Cherax; species Cherax quadricarinatus. The sequence continues at coordinate 8,459,053 of NC_091304.1, read as the reverse complement.
CTCTTAGAGTTCTAAGAGAAGTATATAGGTACCTGGATATTACTAGACTATTGTGGATGGCATCTTAGTAGACTAGTAGTATACTTTAGAAAGAACTTGTAATTGTTATGTATGCGTGTTAATTTTGATCAATGATATTTGCACCAAAATGTGAAGTGCCGACCTTTCAAGGGTCGACCTTGAGTCTGTGAAGGACTTTTCATTCAATGAATTATAGCTGTCCTCTTCCAGGGATAAATTTTGCCTCTAATTTCCCAGGCGCTTTATGATCAACATGCATTTAGAACTTTCCCATGGAAGGGATTGAGCATTATCCCAGACATGGGATGGATACTGAGTAGTGGTGTCTCCGTAGGATGTCTGACAAGACGCTGTGCATGGTGGGTCTTCAGGGAGAGGAGAGAGAATTCCGCCACTACGACGTCCATAACCTCTATGGGTGGTCTCAGACACGACCTACTCTCCAGTAAGTGAGTCCATCTCCAGCAACTCCATGCCCACACAGACTAGAGTACTACACATGTTGGGCAGCCACAAAAGAATCGGTGGAAAGTGAAGACGGCAGGTGACAGACCACCTCGTAATGGCGGGTTTCTCTTAAAAACAAAGCCTAGCTTTAGAGAGGGCGACTTTCCCTCATTTTGTTTCACTACCCTTGTGTATATCCATACGTATTCGCAAATAGTTATTTTTTTATACCCACACGACTACAAATGCATAGTTTAATGCTTTGATAGACATAATTATTAACAATTGTTAATAATTCTCACATTTGAGCCTTCATTTATACAAATTGCATTCGTACGTGATCGTCCTGTGCAGATGCACATTTCCCAGAGGCTTTCCTGCTTAAACCTGAAGCGTTAATCCGTGTATAATATTTCGCCTCCTTTCTGTACCTGGAGGTTACCTGGAGGTAACCGCGCAAAATCTTTCATGATCGCTCAGACTGGCCACTGTGAAAGCTTTTTTTTTTTTTTAGACTAGACTTTTATAACCTCAGAATTTATCTTAATCCTCTGCCTCTCAATTTTAGGTCTGGAAGATTATCATAAACTAGATCCTGTTATATGCAACCTTCAAACACTGAATAATCTGCCAGTAAATTCTACAGCCAATACTAACACACACTTCTTTAGTAAATATTTGAATAGTAGACTTGACCCCAAACACTGACTGGATGTTTACTGCTGCCCTCTTCCACAGGGCTGTGCAGGCGGCGACACAGAAGAGAGGAGTGGTGGTGAGCAGGTCAACGTTCCCCAGCAGTGGTAGGTGGGCGGGACACTGGCTAGGAGACAACACAGCACTCTGGTCACATCTACGTCAATCTATCATTGGTCTGTTCCTGCTTATTTTGGGCAGTTTAGTGGATTTTTTGAAATGTAATTTTTTTTATTAGCTTTCAAAATGTGATACTGAAAACGGGAATGGGTACAAAGGGAAGATGTTAATGTAGTTGCACATAAATTATCTTAAGACAGCAATTTAACCTTTTTTTTAACAATAAAGTTTGAAATGTAAAGATATTGAACAAAAGTGCATACTCAAAGGAAACAAAATCCAGCATTTACGTTCTCGTAGAGACGGAAAATTTCCTTGTCCACCGTCTTCATGATGAGTATATAAAATTTGCATCATCTTTTTAAACTAACCTGCAGGTATGATAGAATTCAACATGTTCGGGATGCCGCACGTGGGAGCTGACATCTGCGGTTTCTTCCAAGATACTACTGAGGAGTTGTGTGCTCGCTGGTCGCAGCTGGGCGCCTTCTATCCCTATAGTCGCAACCACAACACCCTCAGCTCCTCTGACCAGGTAAGTGTAGCAGCAAGTAGTGCTTCACTGCTGGGAGTGAATGAAAACGGTCAAGAATTTTCGGATTTGCCGATCACCAGAGACCGGGCAGCGATACGTGAGTAGAGGCTCGAGGTTCACTACGCCTTGTGTTGAATGACCCATTCTAGATTAGCATTTCATGAAATAAAATACCATATGAGTTTTCGGAGGCCAAATGCAAGTACAGTTCATTTTGTCTCTGCACTGACCTAAACTTCCTGGCAGTCATAAATTCCCTCAACGCTGACGATGTAGTACTTCCTGATGACTCTGAAAACTCTGATGATCCTCTGGCAGGACCCAGGACTGTGGCCGAGTGTAGCGAGTTCAGCTCGTGCAGCTCTCCAGGTCCGCTACACCTTGCTGCCCTACCTCTACACACTGCACTACCTCGCCCACACTCAAGGCCTCACCGTCGTCAGGGCGCTCTTCTTCGAGTGAGCCAAATTTTTTCTTTGTTCCATTTTGTCTCTTTAATGTTAGTATCCAGTTTTTTAATGATTAATTCTACCTGTGTGCTAAAGAGGTAGGAATAAGAAGAACCACAAAGAAAAGTCCTAGGTTATTTCTGCATCATTCATTGCCTTTCCATTAACCTGGAAGGAAGACCTGGAAGTACTTTCCTCCCACCACTCTTTGTAGTGAATGACCCACACGGGTTTAATGCGCTATAAAATGCATTATAATGTGGCTGTTGGAGTTTCTGTGCGAATTTAAAACGTAATTGTTTATTTTATTCTTCAGGAAACAAGAAGTGTTACCTAACTCGGGTTTCACTTGTGTGATGATTAACTAACTGAATTTTTTTTTCATATATCTGAGGCTTCCTCTGACTTGCTGGTCCACACTGAGCAAATAAAGACCATATCGTAAGTAATTTTTTAGGTACAGGTACACAAAAATGCAGTTACACCAATTGCCATGTTTCCTGACGCGGGTCTTAGTAATACGATGACCCACAGCTGGAACTTTTGGTCGAGGTCTTACCCTCACAAATTACCATACATAGTAACATGTGTAAATTATTTAGTATATCCCCCCAAAAAGTCAGCAGTGCGAGAACTAATAATACTGACTATAAATCACTTCTACTGTAGACTCCCTTGCTGAATGACTCACAGGTTTTTCTTTCCCCATTACAAATAATAATAATCCTGTAGACTCCAGAATAATCTATGCATTTCTCCCCTCAAAAAATATAAAAAAATATCAGTTTACTTTGGAAAAAATGTCTAATTTACGTACATTTCCAGCTTTTCAACTAAAACATTTTAAGTATAAAACTTGACTGTTTTATGACCTGCCCTCCAGGTTCCCCAATATCTCAGACACGTGGACAATTGATGACCAGTTTTTATGGGGGTCGTGGCTTATGGTCACCCCGGTCATTGAGGCAGTAAGTTCTAGTTTTCTTTTGCAAACTTTTTTCATAGAAAACGATGCAAATTTTAGGAGTAACTATACTATATTACAAAGTTTTCACTTTTTTTTACGTATTTATTTAGGTATTACATTTAATCATACATAGACCAAATCCAACAAAAACAATATCATAGGACTGCAGCAGAAATTAATAATTTAAGCAGATTTTTTTTTATTAATGTTTGTTTTATGATTAGTCTTAACTGCTTTGTGTACCCGGAATTTTATACTATGCAGTATTCTCCACTGTAAATGCTTTATAGTTTAAAGTTTTGTAATTACGATTTAAACGAAAATTTTAAATGAACAAATTAATCAATAGAATATCTATATATACATCTGTCTATAAATGTACAAGTTAACTTTTTGCTGCTGCTGCTACTGCTGTTGTTGTTGCTGCTGCTGCTACTGCTGTTGTTGCTGCTGCTGCTGCTACTGTTGCTTCTGGCTGACATCTGGTGTTGCAGGGACAAACACTGCGCAGTGTGTACTTTCCAGCAGGTGTTTGGTATGACTACTACACGGTAAGTACAATATTCAACTGAACCTTAAAACACACGTTTGGAAATATTGACTTAAACTACACTCAGTCGTGGTGCTTTCAGTTGATTGATAATCTTGAATATTGACCACCAAAGGAGCCAACCCGGACCCATGTCTCCCCCTCCTTCAAAAAGAGAAATTTTTTTTCATTGGGTTTAAAACCCAAGAAAGTCAGTGTGTCAGGTTTTCACTGAGGTACTTTTAAGGGCCTTCGGAAGCGATTCTTGGGTACCTATTTACTGTGTGGTGAACAGGGGCAACAGGTGGTAGACTTACACATATGTTTCGCGTCATCCAGTGTTCGACCCCGGCTACTTTTGGTTGAGTCGAGCGCTGTACGACTGCGTTGTTAGGTACCTAACCTAACATAGAGAACACGGTGCTTAGCAGACTTGCAGGAAACGTTAAGATATTGACGCTGGAAACTTCGTAAGAAAATGAATGCAAGAAAAGAACGGCAGATTGTGTTATTAAAAATGTGATTTGCACATAGCTGTGAGAAATGATAACCTTCCCGGGAAAGTGTTTCATGATAATGACCTTTGCCAGTGAAGAATATCAACGTCATGGATCAAGACTCATAGATCAAAATCTTCCTATGAGAGGTCTTAATCTAAGATGCCGGTTGCATCAATAATTACTGAGATCCATAATCAGGATAATTTTAAATTTTAACTCCCAGACTTTGTGAATAAATTTTCTTAATGAAGATATATGTCAAATAGTATCTGAAAATGCTAAGAATTGTCCTCATGAGAATGCATTACCGAATTTTAGTAATGGAAAGAAATCAGGTTTGATCGGATGGAAGGGAGGATAGCTCTAGGTTCTTGAATTAAAAAACCTTCACTAGCAACAAGGAACACCCAATCCCCTCCCTACCTCGAAGGTTGGGGAGGGGATTTTGTTTTGTTCACTCTTTCGAGTGAACAAAACCTCAGAATTGCGAACCGTTTTGGAAAGAGAGTCTAGCTAGCCCATTTTCACAGAACTGCAAAGTCCCATTACTTAACCTAACCTGATTACCTCTTATTCTCCTGGCGTTGTGTGAGCCTCTTGGATTTAGCGTTTCCCCATGAATAAATAAAATAACTATAATAACAATGCGGAAATGAGAACAAATTCCTTGAGCCTAGCACACTGACGTGATCTATCATGACCCTAGGGCGAGGCTGTCAACCAAACAGAAGGAAGGACGCTGGTGGTGCAGGCTCCTCCAACACACATCCCCGTGTACGTGAGGGGAGGCGGTGTGCTTCTCACACAGCGACCCCGCGCCAACACCATGCTGGCTAGGTAAGTTTGTGAATTAACATCATTAGGTACATGGTACATGGCTAACTATTACTCAGCAACTAAATAATTCCAGCACCTACTGGAGTGTACTCTAACAGGTACTCAAGTTTTCCTACACAATGATCAGGGTGTTGTTTACACATTTAACATTCCAGCAGGGCTAGTTTTCAAACATTTTTTATCTAACTGGGAGGGGAAGTAAAATGTGGAAGAGCTTAAGGATATTTATAATTTTCTTTTATTAACCTCTTCAAGGAAGGGCATATCTAGGTGCAGCGACGGGTCTCTTCTTTTGGGGGAATGGACTTCTTGTCCCTTTCCTAAGATCGAATGTAAATGACTAACCCTCCCTATCTTCATTTAATCTCGTTAATGTAGAAACTTCGCCCTTTTCATAAAATCCAATTCCTAGAGAGAAGGAAAAATGGGTCACTGTCACCACTGTTATAAGTTAACATTCGTTAGTAGTGGTGCTGTACTCCTTTACTGCGGCATTCTTGTGCTCCACCCGTTGGAAAATAGATCATTTTAAGATGAAACGGCCTTGAAGGAAGGTGCCTCGATGCTGGTTGCTTCTCTGTCCAAGAAATTGGATACGTCCTCTCCTTCTTTAGATCATTCCATTTTGCCTCCCATTCCCCAAGTGCTGTAAGACCCTATGGGATTAGCACTGGAGAGGTCTCTGATGACTGGAGTATTACCGGAGGTTTCCTGTGGTTCTAAGAGTGGCAGTGGAAGTGTGTGACTCCTGACATTCTTTCTGGTTCATCCTCCATCATTCTTTGCTGTAAGACGATTGCCACCCACTATTTACCTTATAATAAATCTGAAAGTGACCCATTTTCCTGGATTCCAAGTGGCTGTGACACACTATACCCCAGCACCCGACCTCAGAACCCGAAATTACTTTCGGGCAGTAACTCGTTGGCCGGACCCGGTACCAATGATCTACCTACTTCCTTCTTAGATTGTTTATGCGTTGCCGGACAACGAACAACTAAGGGCTCTAAATTTATAACTAACACACCTCCCTCCCCCCCCCAAAAAAAAAAAAACTGTAAACTTTTTTTTTAAAGAAACCAATAGACACTCGTGGGCAAAATTCTTTGCACGTGAACCTATAATACCTAATAAATAAACGATACTTACATTGGGCAATAATTTTTTGGCTTCCATCGGATAAGACATCTCTTTCCATACATTTAAAGAAGCTTAGAAGGTGTTGTGCCTACGCGACACCGGGAGCACTTCAGTCAACACACTGACACTCCATCTTCAACTCAACCCGCCGGATCATTGTTATCTCGACCACAACATTGTAACGAGAATACAGAATGTGAACCATATATCCAAGTACTTGAACTTTACATATAATAGTAATAATAATAATAATTGGATTATTAAGCCTTGTTTATTTAAATGATATCTTTATTTATTTGGACATGATACATAGATGTACAAGGAATTATAGTAGTTGGATGTACGTGTCAAAAGCCCCTTGTACGTAGAGCATTATGGACAGGCTTAAAATTAACTTAAGATTAACTAAGCAATGATATATTCAGTGGTATAAATTATAGTAAACAAAATACAACATGAAGTACAAATGACTATTTTAAACAATGAAGTTTGAACCTTTCAATTAGGAGACTTTATAGTTGTACAGATTTGTAACATAACAATGTATAATATAAAATGATTAATATACTATATCAATATACTATTTGTAGTGCAGAAACAGGTCATAATGTCATTAGATAATTTACTGAGCATTCAAGAGAATGGATTATTCTTTCAGGTAATGTAATTAAAAATACATAGTTTGATAGGGTCACAGGTTACACTTTTATGAAATACAGTTATTCAATATTTATTTAGTTGTAGTTGAGTAAGTGTTTTTTAAGAAGAGACTTGAATTGATAAACAGTGTTCATTTTGTATTCAAAGGTAATGAATTTCAGATTTTTGGGCCTTTTATATGCATTGAGTTTTTACATAGTGTGAGATGGACACGAGGAACATCAAAGAGTGATCTGTGTCTTGTGTTTTGGTCATGTGTTCTATTGAGGCTGGTAAGGAGATGTTTGAGGGGAGGGTTTATATCTGAGTTTATTGTTCTATGTATGTAGTAGGTACAATAATAAGTATGGATGTTTTGTACAGTAAGTTTAGACTTTTGCATATTGGTGGAGTATGCTTCCTGGAGTGGCAATTTGTTATCATTCTAACTGCAGCCTTTTGTTGGGTAATTAGTGGTCTGAGATGATTTATTGTTGAGCCCCATGAACAGATTCCATACGTGAGATAGGGGTAAATGTGTGAGTGATATAAGGCCAGGAGAGCTGATTGTGGAATATAGTACCATATCTTCGATAGTATGCCTACGGTCTTGGAGATTTTCTTGGAAATTTGTTGTACATGTGTTTGAAATTTGAGTCTATTATGAAGGTGGATTGCTAAGAATTTTCCCTCTGTGAGTTTCGTGATAGGTGATCCGTTTATCAGTATGTTAAGAGGAACATCTGTAGTTCTGTTTTCAGACTGAATGTAGTAGGTTTTGTCAATATTGAGAGTAAGCTTGTTAATCATCATCCAGGTAGATATTTTCTGTAATTCGGTATTTACAGTATTGGCTAGCGTGACTGGGCTCGGGTGAGAGAAGACGTATGTAGTGTCATCTGCAAATAGTGTGGGTTTGAGTAGATGCGATACATTTGGTAAGTCATTTATGTAAATGAGAAAGAGAAGATGGCCAAGGACACTTCCCTGTGGGAATCCAACTGTAATTGGTTGTGTGGAAGAGTTTTCTCCATTTGTGTACACATATTGGCTTCTGTTGCTAAGGTATGACTTTAGGTAGTTGAGGGAGTGCCCTCTTATACCATAGTGTGATAATTGTATGTGCAACAAATCATGGTCAACTGTACCAAAAGCTTTACGTAAATCAATGAAGATCCCCAATGGGACTTCTTTTTTCTCAAGTGCAGTGTATATTTGTAAGAGGCCTAGCTTCTCCCTACGAGCCCCATGAGGGCGGGGAATGTGGCTAGGCCTGGGGACACTTGGTCCCAAAGATGAGGAGGTACTTGTACCTCCTCCCATGGGAGACTTAAGTCTCGAGACACTCCCCAGATAGGGAGCCAAGGCCGGGTCACCACTACTTGGAAAAGACCCGGGCCGGGAGAATACCGGCGAATAAAAAAAAAAAAAAAAAAAAAAGTGTATATTTGTTCGAGCATGTGTATAATAGCATCATTCGTATTTTTATTTGACCTGAACCCAAACTGACAGGGGTTGAGTATGTTGTGGGAGATGAGGTAGGAGTAAATTCGCTGGGTATTTTACCTTGGTATACTTTCACCACTACCATTGCGACTCTCATATTTCTTTCTGCTTGGAGATTTTCTCAGTAAATTTGATTATAACACAGCTATTAACTTTATCTTTACATGAATCTCTCCTGTATCTAATACCTTCTAAATGCTTGATTTCTTGCCTTCGACAGGAAAGAACCTCTGGGTCTGATCGTCGCTCCAGACTGGGAGGGTAGAGCCTCTGGCACCTTCTACTGGGATGATGGAGAGGCTGTGGGTGAGTCTTCTCTCTCTCTCTCTTTCTCGTCTGTTTATACTTTTTATATGTTGTGTATTTTGTTTTCTCTAGAGAGGATTTTTTAATCAAAATAATATAGTCTTGCAGTGTGTTGCTACTTTATATGATAGCTAGTTTTCTTACCTCAATACGAGTTTTTCCCAGTCATATTCCATCACGCATGTTGGGCTTTTTAGGAGACTGGGGAGGACGGCGGGGAGAGACTTGGTGCTCAAGGGGTTCTGTTTGTCGTTAAAAATCTCACAATTTAGTCAGTATACAAGGCTTAATAACGACCAACTCCCGAAGGCGCACAGTATGTGTTCTGCTTAAGCTTCAACTTTTTTGCATTATCATACACTAACACTGGGGAACTGTCACCAACACTGGCACCAACATTGGGCCACTGACTGGCACCAACAGTAGCTCACTGGCACCAACAGTGGGGAGTGTCACCAACACTGGCACCAACCCTCTCTGTCACCAACACTGGCACTGGGATCACTGTCACATCACTGGCACCAACATGGGGATAGCACACTGGCACCAACACTGGCACTGGCACCAACACTGGGGATGGCCACTGTCACCAACACTGGCACCAACACTGGGGATACTGCCAGTCACCACCACACTGGCACCAACACTGGGGATAGCCAGTCACCAACACTGGCACCTGGGGATAGCACAAACACTGGGGATAGCCACCGTCACCAACACTGGCACCAACACTTGGGATGGCCACTGTCACCATCACTGGCACCAACACTGGGGAGAGTCATTGTCACCAACACTGGCACCAACACTGGGGATAGCCACTGTCACCAACACTGGCACCAACACTTGGGATGGCCACTGTCACCAACACTGGCACCAACACTGGGGAGATCATTGTCACCAACACTGGGGATCACTGTCACCAACACTGGCACCAACACTGGGGATGGCCACTGTCACATCACTGGAACCAACACTGGGGATAGTCACTGTCACCAACACTGGGGGAGAGCCACTGTCACCAACACTGGCACCAACAACTGGGGATGGTCACTGGCACCAACACTGGCACTATCAACACTGAGGATAGCCAGTCACCAACACTGGCACTAACACTGGGGATGGCCACTGTCACCAACACTGGCACCAACATTGGGGATAGCCACTGTCACCAACACTGGCACCAACAGTGGGGATAGGAACTGTCACCAACACTGGCACCAACAGTGGGGAGAGCCACTGTCACCAACACTGGCACCAACACCGGGGATGGCCACTGTCACCAACACTGGCACCAACAGTGGGAATAGCCACTGTCACCAACACTGGCACCAACACTGGGGATAGCCACTGTCACCAACACTGGCACCAACACTGGGGATGGTCACTGGCACCAACACTGGGGATGGCCACTATCACCAACACTGGCACCAACACTGGGGATGGCCACTGTCACCAACACTGGCAATAACACTGAGGATAGCCACCGTCACCAACACTGGCACCAACACTGAGGATGGCCACTGTCACCATCACTGGAACCAACACTGGCACCAACACTGGGGATAGCCACTGTCACCAACACTGGCACCAACACTTGGGATGGCCACTGTCACCATCACTGGCACCAACACTGGGGAGAGTCATTGTCACCAACACTGGCACCAACACTGGGGATAGCCACTGTCACCAACACTGGCACCAACACTTGGGATGGCCACTGTCACCATCACTGGCACCAACACTGGGGAGAGTCATTGTCACCAACACTGGGGATAGCCACTGTCACCAACACTGGCACCAACACTGGGGATGGCCACTGTCACCATCACTGGAACCAACACTGGGGATAGTCACTGTCACCAACACTGGCACCAACACTGGGGATAGCCACTGTCACCAACACTGGCACCAACACTGGGGATGGCCACTGTCACCAACACTGGCACCAACACTGAGGATAGCCACTGTCACCAACACTGGCACCAACACTGGGGATAGCCACTGTCACCAATATTGGCACCAACACTTGGGATGGCCACTGTCACCATCACTGGCACCAACACTGGGGATAGTCATTGTCACCAACACTGGCACCAACGCTGGGGATGGCCACTGTCACCAACACTGGGGATGGCCACTGTCACCAACACTGGCACCAACACTGGGGATAGCCACTGTCACCAACACTGGCACCAACACTGGGGATAGTCATTGTCACGAACACTGGTACCAACACTGGGGATGGCCACTGTCACCAACACTGGGGATGGCCACTCTCACCAACACTGGGGATGGCCACTGTCACTAACACTGGGGATGGCTACTGTCACCAACACTGGTAATGGCTACTGTCACCAACACTGGGGAAGGCCACTGTCAACAACACTGGGGATGGCCACTGACACCAACACTGGGGATGGCTACTGTCACCAACACTGGGGGTGGCTACTGTCATCAACACTGGGGATGGCTACTGTCACCAACACTGGGGATGGCTACTGTCACCAACACTGGGGATGGGAACTGTCACCAACACTGGGGATGGCTACTGTCACCAACACTGGGGATGGGAACTGTCACCAACACTGGGGATGGCTACTGTCACCAACACTGGGGATGGCTACTGTCACCAACACTGGGGATGGCCACTGTCACCAACATTGGGGATGGCTACTGTCACCAACACTGGGGATGGCTACTGTCACCAACACTGGGGGTGGCTACTGTCACCAACACTGGGGATGGCTACTGTCACCAACATTGGGGATGGCTACTGTCACCAACACTGGGGGTGGCTACTGTCAACAACACTGGGGGTGGCTACTGTCACCAACACTGGGGGTGGCTACTGTCACCAACACTGGGGGTGGCTACTGTCACCAACACTGGGGGTGGCTACTGTCACCAACACTGGGGGTGGCTACTGTCACCAACACTGGGGATGGCCACTGTCACCAACACTGGGGATGGCTACTGTCACCAACACTGGGGATGGCTACTGTCACCAACACTGGGGATGGCTACTGTCACCAACATTGGGGATGGCTACTGTCACCAACACTGGGGGTGGCTACTGTCACCAACACTGGGGGTGGCTACTGTCACCAACACTGGGGATGGCTACTGTCACCAACACTGGGGATGGCCACTGTCACCAACGAGCAGCTTGAAGTAAGGTACAACGTGTCTAAATCATAATGGAGTGGAAATATTTTCAGGCGACCATAACATCAAGTCTTATAATGAAGACAACATCTCAAGCGGATATTCTTAAATTTCAAGACTTTTTGATGAAAATTGTTTAGAAAACCAAGTTGAAGAATGTGAAAATTGTGCAACATTTGAGAAACTTTAATGAGAGAACATTCTCGCCAGCCCAGTGGCTTCATCAGTCCAATACTGATCAGAAGGGTGTAAGGAGAGCAGGAGTTTGAGGTAATCAGTCCCTCAGCCTGGAGTCGATATGTTCAGTCCATCAATCTTGTAGAAAGTACAGTACAGGGCCGTAGACGTGGCTTATATACTGTAGTCAGGTGAGGCGAAGCAGGAGAAGGCGACTACAAGGAATTCTTCAACCTTGTCCAACCTTTGGACGAAGACCTACTTCGACTAGTGGATGGTACCACTATGACCCCGCCTTCTCCTGCTTCGCCTCACCTGACTACAGTATATAAGCCACATCTACGGCCCTGTACTGTACTTTCTACAAGATTGATGGACTGAACATATCGACTCCAGGCTGAGGGACTGATTACCTCAAACTCCTCCTCTCCTTACACCCTTCTGATCTGTATTGGACTGATGAAGTCACTGTGTGGCGAAACGTTTCTTCAATAAAGATTCCCATGTGTTCCATTAGTGTCTCATTCTTCAAAACTTAAATTGACATCTCAGCTGTTTTACATTTTATAAAGATTTACAGAAGTGTGGTAGAGAACTCATAAGCGATAAACGAAAAACAAACAATAATCTGTAAGTATTTTTTTAAAGTGCAAAATCCAAAGTTTGCAAGATTCAATATAGGTTTCCGGTATTGACAGTGCCATCCCATCACCATTGGAGACGTTAGTCTGTTTACACCGAGCAAGCACTCCGCCTACCAGTGAATTGCTTTCCATTCATAGTGTGGTGTGAATGGGCGAGGATATCCTCCACAACAGGTCGTAAATCAGAATTATTGTTTACTATGAAGAGTAAAGCTACTGTTTCATATTTCAGCAATTTACCTGAGCGCATCTGTTAGCCTTTTCGGACTTCAAATGTTCATATATATATATATATATATATATATATATATATATATATATATATATATATATATATATATATATGTAGTATTGTAGCCACGAACAAGTGGCATTTAATGAATAACAACACTGCGACTAGTCGAGGATTCGAACCTGTGTTGTTTTAGCCCGCCTCATGGTGAGTGAAAATTCACGACGCTCTAACCCACAGGAGCATACGATTCTACAAACATCTTTAGCCTAGCGAACTAGGCTTGCTTTAAGTTGCTAAGACATACGATGGTGTGGTTGCCTCAGAGCTAATTTGATTCTACTCCCCGTTTGGTGTATTAGCCTCACAAGCAGTGTAAATATTATTGTAGTCACAAACAAGTGGCATTTAATCAATAACAACACTGGTACCTGTCGGAGGATCGAACCCGTATTGTATAATTAAACCATTGATGGGTGGCTTATGAGAAGTCAGTATTCTGAGATGTGCGATTCACACACACACGCACACACAGCCTTAAGAAGAGGTACGCCGAAGCGCTTAGATCCGGGAGAGAGAGGCCCTAGTAGCGATCAGTGAAGAGGCGGGGCCAGGAGCTATGACTCGTCCCCTGCAACCACAAATAGGTGTGTACAAATAGGTGAGTACACACATAGCCAGGAGCTGTGACTCCCGGCTATAACCACAAATAGGTGAGTACACACACACACATAATGCAGACTGAATAACAAATGTGAGAAGTGGCACAAAAGAATCATGGAGGCATCCCCCAGACGTCATAGCACTCGTAACAGATGCGATCTTTCCATCTGGATATCAGATCCTGCAGAAAGGAGAGGGGAATTGCAATGCTCATTAATAACCAGTGGAGATTTGAGGAAATGAAAGGAATGAACAGAAAAGAAGCAAGGAACTACATAGTAGGAACACTTCAGAGTGGGGTTCCCAAGGTGGTGATTACAGTGATGTACAACCCTGCCACAGAACAGCAGGAGGCCAAGACAAGAATATGATGAGGGTAACAGAGTAATGGTGGACACATTATCTGAGGTGGCCAGAAGGGCCCATATGGTTAGGGCAAAGTTACTAGTTTGGGTGATTTCAATCACAAGGAGAGTGACTGGGAAAAACTGGAGAGCTAAGATGATGAGATGATGGAAGTGGTACTACAAACCCTCATGCATCAGCATGTTAGACTACCAAATAGAGAGAAGATGAACCGGCAAGGCTGGACCTTATATTCACCTTGAGTAGTTCAGACTTTGAGGACATCACATATGAAAAGCCCCTCTGAGCTAGTGATCAAGTGGTCCTGAGCTTCAAATACATAGTAGTGTTAAAAGTGGAGAGTGAAGCAGCACAAGTATGTTGGGAGAAGCCAGACTACACAGGCATGAGGAATTTCCTGCATGAGGTACAATGGGAAAGAGAACTGGTGGGAAAATCAGTAAACGAAATAATGGAATACATAACCAAAAAAATGCAAGGAGGCAGAGGAGAGATTTGTACCCAAGGGCAACAGAAACAATGGGAAGACAAAAATAAACCTTTGGTTCACCCTAAGGTGTAGAGAGGCCAAAACTAAGTGTGCTAGAGAATGAAAAAATTATAGAAGAAAAACGAAGTCCGGAATATAAGGAGGTTAGCCGAAGAGCCAGAAATGAATATGCATAGATAAGCAGGGAGGCTTAGCTACCAAATCTGACCCAAAGCCGTTGTCAGCATAGTTGCCGAGCCCCTACATATGTTGTATAGCTTATCTGAGTATCACAGTACCATCCATATGTTTTATATAGAAGACCCCTTGCTGGACTTAGTGGCTAGCATGGGTGACATCACGTGATGTAACATGTGAGCCTCAGACACGTTGTCCCTTTCTCAGTCCACGGATAAACCTACACAGGCAACAAGGCAGGCTGGGCTCCCCTCTCACACTCTGCTAATATAAGTGTACAACTTAACAAGTGTGTTTATCTCCAACCATCATATTTCCACGGAACCCTCTCAACACCATTGTACAGCCACATCAAGAGGAAAACAACAGTCAAGGATCAGGTAATCAGTCTGAAGAAGGAAGGAGGGGAGATCACAAGAAATGACAAAGAAATATGTGAAGAGCTAGCTCAACACGAGATTCAAGTGCTTTCAGTGTAGACAGAAAGGACTCCAGCAAACCGGGATGGAAGGGTACACCAGCAGGTGCTAGACACACTACATACAGCAGAGGAGGAGGCGAAGAAGCTGCTTAGTGAGTTAGATACCTCAAAGGCGGTGGGACCGGACATCTCTGTGGGTCCTGAGAGAGAAAGCAGAGGCGCTATGTGTACCACAAACAACAATCTTCAGCACATCTATCGACACAGGGCAACTACCTGAGGTGTGGATGACGATAAATGTTGTCCCAATCTTTAAGAAAGGAGACACAGGTGGCATTGAACTACAAAATAATGTCACTGACATGCATAGTATGCAGTTATGGAGAAACTTATCAGGAAAAGACTGGTGGAGAACCTAGAAAGGAATGAGTTTATACACGATAACCAGCACGGTATCAGAGAGGGGAAATCCTGCATCACTAACCTACTGGAGTTTTACGGTAAGGTGACAGAAGACAGGAGAGAGAGGGGTAGGTAGATTGTATTTTCTTAGAATGCAAAAAGGCTTTCGACACAGATCCGCACAAGAGAATAGTGCAAAAGCTGGAGGAGCAGGCAAGAATAACATGAAAGGCATTGCAATGGATCAGAGAATACCTGACAGGAAGGAAACAACGAGTGATGGTACGTGTCAGAGTACGTGCCTGTGATGAGCGGAGTTCTACAAGGGTCAGTCTTAGGGCCGTTGCTGTTTCTGGTAAACGTGAATGACATGATGGAAGGGATAGATTCAGAGGTGTCCCTGTTTGCAGACAATATGAAGCTAATGCGGAGAATTCAAGTTGATGAGTATCAGGCTGGAGTACAAAGGGATCTGGAGAGGCTGTAAGCCTGGTCCAACAACTAGCTCCTGGAGTTTAACCCCACCAAATGCAAAGTTATGGAGATTGGGAAGGTGAAAGAACACCGTAGACAGAGTACAGGCTAGGGAGCGAAAGACTGCAAACCTCACTCAAGGAAAAGGATCTAGGGGTGAGTATAATACTGAATTCATCTCCTAAGGCACACATTAGCCAAATAACTGTTGCAGCGTTTGGACGTTTGGCAAACCAAAGAATAGCGTTTCGACACCTGAGTAAGGAATCAATCTAGACTCTGTACACCGTGTACGTCAGGCCCATATTGGAGTATGCAGCACCAGTATGGAACCCACAACTGATCAAGCACGTCAGAAAATTAGAGGAAGTACAAAGGTTTGCAGCAAGCCTAGTCCTGGAGGTAATTGGTATGTTCTGTGAGGAAGTATTTCTTCAGCCTTAGAGATGTCAGGAAGTGGAACAATATAGAGAGTGATGTGGTGGAGGCAGGATGCATACATAGCTATAAGAAGAGATACGACAAAACTCATGCAGCAGGGAGAGAGTGGACCTAGTAGTGACCAGCGAAGAGGCGGGGCCAGGAGCTGTGAATCGACTCCTGCAACCACAAATAGATGAGTACAAATGAATGAGTAAATGTTATTTTTAATCTCATATTTGTTCTTAATTTTCTTGGCTTCTCACTATCTTTACCATCATCAGTATTTCTTTCTCAGTCATTTTTTATCTAAACTTTTCATGTTTGCTGCGTCATTATTATTGTTGTTCCACTCAGGATGTTCCTTACATGTTCCCCAGATCCTGTAGACTCGGGCGAGTACTTCACGGCGAAGGTCACGTACTCACAAGTAAGTACATACATGGATTTGGCGGGTCATACTTCAGGGAGGAGCTGGTAGGTCACACTCCAGGGAGGAGCTGGTCACACTCCAGAGAGGAGCTGGTGGGTCACATTCCAGGGAGGAGCTGGTGGGTCACACTCCAGGGAGGAGCTGGTGGGTCACACTCCAGGGAGGAACTGGGACTAGTTTTGCTGCAAACCATTGTATTTTCTCTAATTTCATGATGTGCTTGACCAGGTGTGGGCTCCATAATGGTTCTGCATACTCCAATATGGGCCTGACGTACACAGTGTACAGTGTCTTCAATGACTCCTTACTTAGATATCGAAACTCTATTTTTAGGTTTGCCAGTCGCCCACATCCTGCAGCAGTTATTTGGTTGATGTGCCCCTCAGGGGATGTGCTTAGTATGATACTCCCAAGATCCTTTTCCATGAGTGAGTTCTGCACCTTTAACCTAGGCTGTACTTCGTCTGTGGTCTTCTTTATCCTTCCCCAAACTTTATGACACTACACTTGCTGGGGTTAAACTCCAGGAGCCATTTGTCGGACCAGGCTTGCAGCATGTCTAAATCTCCTTATCCTAGTCCATTTGTACTTTTCTCATTTACTTCACATCATCTGCAAAAAGGGATACTTCTGAATCTATCCCTTCTGGCATATCATTCACATATATTAGAAACAGCACCGGACCCAGGACTGACCTTGTGGGACCCCACTCGACATATGCACCCACTCTGACACCTCGTCACGTACCAACACGTTGTTTTCTTCCTCTCAGGTATTCCTGATCCATTGAAGTACTTTCCCTGTTATTTCTGCCTGCTCCTCAAGCTTTTCAACTAATCTCTTGTGTGGTACTGTATAAAAAGCCTTCTTATTGTCCAAGAAGATGCACTCTACCCATCCCTCTCTTTCATGTCTTCTGTTACCTTATCCTACAACTCCAGTAGGTTTGTGATGCAGAATTTCCCTTCCCTGAAGCCATGCTGGTTGTCATGTATGAGTCCATTCCTTTCTTGGTGCTCCACCACTCTTCTCCTGATAATCTTCTCCATTATTTTACATACTATACATGTCAGTGACACAGGTCTGTAGTTTAGTGTAGCCTGTCTGTCTCCTTTCTTAAAAAATTGGTTATGTTTACTGTCTTCTACACCTCAGGCAGTTGCCTTTTTTTTCAGTACATTTATTGAAGGTTATTTTAAGTGGCACACATTGTGCATCTGTTCCCTCTCTCTCAGGACCCACGGAGAGATGTTATCTGGGCTCACCACCCTCGAGGTATCTAATTCACCTAGGAGTTTCTTCACGTTTGCAGTGTGTCCAGCACTTGCTTGTGCACTCTACTCCCTCGGTTTGTTGGAAGCATCTCTGTCTCCATTGTGAATACCTTCCTGAATCTTGAGCTGAGTTCCTCATATACTTCCTGGTTGCTCCCTATGAGCTCCCCTCCTTCCTTCCTCATGCTGATTACCTGGTCCTTGACTGTTGTTTTCCTCCTGATGTGGCTGTATAACAACTTTGGGTCAGATTTAGCCTTTGATGCTATGTCATTCTCGTATTGCCTTTGGGCCTCTTTCCTTGTCCATGTATATTCATGCATGGGTAAGGAAGGTCCTTTGCCTTCTGTACTTTTTTCCATATTCTAGCGCACTTGGCTTTGGCCTCTTCACATCTCCAGGTAAACCATTGTTTCTGTTGTCCCTGGGCACGAACTTCTGCACTGCCTCCCTGCACTTTGCAGTCACATGTTCCATCATTACGTTTACTGTCTGCCCCTCTAGCTCTCTTAACTACTGCACCTCATGCAGGAATTGCCTCATACATACGTAGTTTCCTTTTCTGAAGTTTGGTTTCTCCTGTCCTTCTCGTGCTGTCTCACTCTTCATTGTTAACGCTATTCGAAACTCAGGACCATGTGATCGTTAGCGCCGAGGGGCGTTTTCTGTGATTTTCCCTATGTCTGAACTGTTGAAAGTGAATACAAGGTCCAACTTTTCTGGTTCATCGTCTCCTCTTTCTCTGGTTGTGTCCCTAATATGTTGGTACATGACGCTTTCCAGCACCACCTCCAGCATCTTTGCTCTCCATGTGTCCAGTCTCCCATGTAGCTTCAGATTATGTGGGCTCTTCTGGCCTTCTCGGCTAGTGTGGTCACCATCATTCTGTTACTGTTATCATATTCTTGTCTTGGTCTTCTGCTGTTCAGTGGTGGGTTGTACATCACTTCTATCAACAGTTTTAGACCCCTGCTTAGAAGTGTTCCAATGTAGTTATCCACTTCACCTCTGACTAGTCCTCCCATATCCTCAAAACTCCATTGGTTTCTGATAAGCAGTGCAACTCCTCCCCCTCTGTTCACCCCACCTTTCCTCAGGATCTGACATCTAGGTGGGACGATCGCATTTATTACCCCTGTAAGTTTTGTCTGTGAGTGTTATGATGTCCGGGGATGCCTCGGTAATTCTTTCCTGCCACTCCTCCTATTTGTTGTTCCATCTGTGTTGGTGTACCATACCTTCAGCTTCCTTTCCAGAACTGTATTCAGGGGGATGGAATGGGTTGGTGCAGGCTGAGGGTGTGGTAGACAGGACTGGATGTTATGGTGGGCTAGTGTTGTGGTAGTATTAGTGCTGAGGGGGGACTTTGGGTGTGGAGTGTGGTTTGTTTCTGGTTGTTTGGTTGGTGTGGGTTGATAGGGGTTGAGGGGATGCTATGAGTGATTCTGTGGATGGCTGTGTTTGTTGTTCCCCCTGAAGTTACACTCCTCTCTGTCAATACCTGTTTGGTGTTTCTGCCTCTGGCACCTTACTCTCTCAGTTATTCCTGTTCTTTTTGCATTCTGTCACGGTTGAGGTACACTCACTGGTATTTTGGGAAATCCTTTAACTATGGTTTCCTCTGCAGGTTCTTGTTTCATACCATTTCTGTCTTGAATGTCAGTTTGATTAGGTAGTTCTTTTCCTTCGAGTACTACCCAAGTCTGAAAATTTGTCAGTTGGTTCATGCTCTCTCCTGCTACTGCAATGATGTTCTCAGTCTTCTTTCATCATAGGTCTTATCTTCTCCCCCATGAAGCCCATGAATAATAAGCTACCTCTCCCTCTCCTTTTCCCATTTCGTTTCCCTCCATAACTCTGTGTCTGTGTAGTAGTAGTTACTAGTTATCAAAAGCACTTGTCGATGGATACTTGACCTATTGTTGATGTGTGTATGTGTGTGTGTGTGGAGGGAAGATGAAGAAGTCTGTTTAGTTTCAATCTGTCATCTTTCCTTTCCTCACCGCTGAATCCCTTCAAGGGATTCAGTTCATTTCAGGGAATTGGACCAATTCTCCACTTGGGTGAAACCTATTGTCTCTCATTCTCCAGATTCTGTACGAACCCTACAAGTTTAGTGCTTCCCCATATAGGTAATAATTAAGCTGTTGAATGACCACTACAGTTTAGTGCTTTTGGTGACTATATTAAGTTGGTTCCTCTCGTCTCACGTTATCGATTTGTTCAGTGTGGCAATACTCTTAGTTGTAGCGCAGGATATCTTAAAAGATAAATCTAATATACTACGATCGGTAAGTCGAGTGTGGCTGCTGCCGCCGTGGTCTGCCGTGAGTCCAGCAGCTACTACATTCACACCCATGTTATTATTATTATTATTAAAGATTCGCCGGTATTCTCCCGGTCCGGGCCTTTTCCAAGTGGTGGCCCGGCCTTGGCTCCCTCTTTAGGGAGTGTCTGAGACCTAAGTCTCCCATGGGAGGAGGCACAAGTACCTCCTCATCTTTGGGACCAACTGTCCCCAGGCCTAGCCACAAGCTAGGCCTCTCTGGTCCGCCATCCCCGCCCCAAGGGGGCAAATGGGAATGACAATCTTATGAGCTAAAGGCTCGGGCTCAGGCACCTACCCTACCCTAGAAGGGTTAGGCATGATGTCGATCACACACCCATGTTGGTAAACACCGCTATATATAACGCTGCACTCCAGCAGTTGCCTCTTGCACGCTATCACATTTGAATGTGTCAATAGATGCTAGTGTGTGTGTGTGTGTGTGTAGTAGTAGTAGTAGTAATAGTAGTCGTTGCAGCAGCAGCAGCAGCACACGCCAGTGGTTGCTTCTTACCGGGATTCTGTCCGTTTTGGATATAACTACTTCAATGACTGTTTAATAGTACCATTCTTCCACCCGAAGATTAACAGCCTCCCCTCAACACTTAAACATTCGTGAACATTTCCTCGACAGTGGATTGTAATTCACATGCACAATGGACACTTACACCTACTAGGATGGGTCCTTGGTGCCGCCTGGTTCCTGGGTTTATTACCAGGATAAATGATTCATTGCTCATGTACACTGAATGAATAGGGCTTGACACAAAGGGTGAACATATGACACGTTGATAAGACACTTTGATAGGCTCCGGAGCTTAATGACGCTGGCACACTAGTGCCAACTATTATATTTGAAGTCTCTAAATGCCTTGCACAAATAACAGAATGCAGTCTATTTGATGAACAAGATAAGGACTAAGGACTTTACCTACTCCTCAAGTGTGAATATACCTGGGGCTGGGGTCCTTTGGTGTCTTGGGCTTCTGATGGCATCAAAACAAGATGCCAATCATATTAAGTCTTATTTACTGATAAGCACTGTCGTGGGGTCCTATTGTCATATCATTACCACTTACACTCGGTACCTTTGACAACATTTAGCCCCCGTGTGATAGTCTGCACTTACAGTGTGGATTCTGGCTTAGGTCCAGAAAATCCACTGTTGAATGATTCTAGAATCTGCTTAACTTGAAGACCCAGAGTAACTATTACAACACGCAATAAATGGGCCTATGTCTGCTCAAGGAAAACGCCACTAACTTGTCAGGCTTCCTACAAAAAAGTCTGAGAACTCTAATTATCCAAATAATATCTATGGAAATGTTTATAATAAACATCGAATCCTAATGTCCTACACACACTCCAGTGTATAAACTGATCCTAAATAATATTAGTATATACTTTTTGTCTCTTATATCCGTACAGTAATTAACGCTTAACTGTCCCCTTAGGCACATATGTAAGAGTACCCAATAGTACGAGAATAATTTTATGTGATTAGTGTGTGGAAGACAACATAGAATGGGAATGACAAAAAGCAATAAGTCCTTTAAACTAATTCGAACATCAGACAGGTTTCAAAGTAAGCTTGCTTAAAAATAATGGAGCACCTAGACCGCCAAACAGCAACAAGCGGAAGAAAGTAGTCGTAACAGTGCAACAGCAGGCAAGAAAAAGAGAGAGAAACGAAAACTAATCTAACTGGAGACATTCTCTATGTCCTCCAACAAAAAAAAATGCATAACTCTCAAATTACTGAGAGTTCAGCAACTTCCAAATCTCTACTACGACAATGCGCAGATACCAGTCTGAAAAAGTTAGGTTGAAAGTTCGACGCTGACCTGAATTATATCGAGTGTCTTACCAAACACTACCACAGTATGTTAAAAAAAATCACTATTTCTAAAAATGTCTTTGGTAACAGAGCTTCAGAGAACAAGAAGTATGTCTCTAATCACTAACGAGATCATACTCTACCGCAAGGTTTACATAAATCACAAAAAGAGTGGAGGAGAACACAATTTCCGACGCTGGGAGGAGAGAGGTTTTTGCCTCACTAGTGGTGAGCGCTGTTGCTCGTATAAATTTAGACTGAAGAACAAGAGAGTGAATGTGGGCAGAAGGAGGCTGCTCCTCAGGTTGCCCAGGCGTGGACAGTTTAGGAAATATAAACACAAAAGCAGTATAATGTGATCCTTTATTGACAACGTTTCACCCACGCAGTGGGCTTTTTCAAGTCACACACGGATCAGATCCGTGTGTGACTTGAAAAAGCCCACTGCGTGGGTGAAACGTTGTCAATAAAGGATCACATTATACTGCATTTGTGTTTATATTTCCATTGTGTCGGTATTTTATACCATTTATTTCCATCGTGGACAGTTTACCAAGCAAGTACCTGAACTTGTAAATAAGCGAACAAGCGGTGGTGTTGCCGAGTGGGGCAGAGAATGAGAACCTCAATTCTGGCATCATAAAGTGTAGCGTAAGAGCATCCTACCTAACCATGTAGCTAAATACAAAATATATAACGCTGTAAAGCAGCTTTATACATCATTAGTAAGGCCTCACCTAGATTATGCAGCTCAGTTCTGGTCTCCATATTACAGAATGGACATAAATTCGTTAGAAAACATTCAGCGTAGGATGACTAAATTAATACATAGCATTAGAAATGTTCCTTATGAAGAAAGATTGAAGACTCTTAAATTACATTCACTTGTTAGACGAAGAATGAGGGGAGACATGATCGAAGTGTATAAGTGGAAGATGGGTATAAATAAAGGGGATATAAATAAGGTCTTGAGGATATCTCTCCAAGAGCGAACCCGCAGTAATGGATTTAAATTAGATAAGTTTAGATTTAGAAAGGACATAGGAAAGTATTGGTTTGGAAATAGGGTAGTAGATTAGTGGAACAGCCTACCTAGTTGGGTTATTGAGGCTAGGACTTTGGGTAGTTTCAAATTTAGGTTGGATAAGTACACGAGTGGGAGGGGTTGGATTTGAGTGGGACTTGCACATCAGAGCTTATTTCTTGGGTGGCATTGAAAATTGGGTTGGGCAAATGTTTTGTTAGTGGGATGAATTGTAAAGGACCTGCCTAGTATGGGCCAACAGGCCTCCTGCAGTGTTCCTCCTTTCTTATGTTCTTATGTTCTTATTTCCGTTTTAGCGACTAAAATAACTATCGGAATATAATATTAAATGTACATGGAAATATATTTGCCTATTTTGTCTGAAAGCTCAATAGGTCTCAAGCTCTTACATTGTTGGTGCACAATTAATGAATTCACAGGACACTTGGCACTCTTGGAACTCTTTGATGGGAAATGTCACCTCTCGCCTCTCACTCGGGAATAAGAGGAATAACAGTTACACAAGTCTCTTTGTCACATATTCATCTCAAGACAGGAATGAAAAAGCTGCTGCACTTTCTCTAGAATATTTTGATAACGGGAATTCAAAATTCCTCACAATGGTAAGTTTAAAACCTGCAGATGTTGAAGGAATTTAGAAAGCTGATTAAGAGTTGGAAGTGAATGTGGAATATAGCAGGAGGAGATGAGAGCATTTGACGACATATTGGAGGGAAGTATTATGGACGACGTGAATGAAGTTACTTTGGTGTACATTATACCAATAAATGGGTCTGTTAACGATAATGCAAATCGGTGAAAATATAAGAGAAAGACAAATAGAGAATATATAATGAGAATAGAGTATTGTAGATCAAGGACTATTCTGATAGATTAGTCATGTAGAATAAATGGAGTAATATAGGTTGTTCATGAAATCCTTTTACAAGTTTACATTGATGCCTCTTGCAGTGTTGAGAGTGCAGCCAGACTGGCCCTTCCAAACATCTTCTAGAGTACTCGAGTACACTCAGTCTAGCTAGAAAGATCTCAAAAAATCATAAATAATTTGTCGAATGTGAAGGTATAAATTATTAGATTCTAATAGTGTTTGAGGTAACTGACCGGGTGTGGGTTCCATACTGGTGCTGCATAGTGCAACATGGGCATGATAGTGTCGTAAATGACTCCTTCATGTCCAGATGCTGTTCCCAGGTTTCTAGGCGTCCGTATGTTGCAGCGGTTATTTGGGTGACGTGCACCTTAGATGTCCTCAATATGATGTGTGTGTGTGTGTGTGTGTGTGTGTGTGTGTGTGTGTGTGTGTGTGTGTGTATGTGTGTGTGTGTGCTATAACATGTTCCTTAAGGTTAATGGTAATACTGTACTGTCTATATATTCAAAGGCTGAAAGCCCTTTAACCTTTCTTGACGAAGTAATCAAGGAGTTTTTAATCGTAGGAATAGGAATTATCCTCTCTTTCTCTGATCAAACTTGAATACCTCTTATATTATAGCCCGTACAGGTTTGGTGTTTCATAACTTTAAGGGCCCCAAAATTTTTCAACTTCCGGGGGGTGGTTGTCCGGGGAAGCCCGGGAGTAGCTCAGTCCCGGTGGCCCGGGGAGGCGTGTCAGGTGAAACTCCCGGGGGTGCGTCAGTCAGGCAAGCTCCGGGGGTGCGTCGTCCCGGGGAAGCCCGGGGTGGGGTCGGGCGGTGAACTCGGGAGCGTCAGTCCCGGCGAAGCTCCGGGGTGCGTCAGTCGGTGAAACCCGGGGGCGCGTTTAGGTGAAGCCCGGGAGTAGCATCAGTCAGGTGGCTCCGGGGGTAGGCGTCAGGATGGCCGGGGTAGCATCAGTCAGGTGGCTCCGGGGTAGCATCAGTCGGGGCCCGGGGAGCGTCGTCGGTGAAGCCCGGGATAGCATCAGTCCCGGTGGCTCCGGGGGGCATCGGCCCGGGGGCCCGGGCAACTAGCGGTGAACTCGGGGGAAACGTCGGTGAAGCCCGGGGTAGGCGTCAGGTGAAGCCCGGGGAGGCAGTCAGGTGGCCCGGGAGTAGCGTCAGTCCCGGTGAAACCGGGGGATGCGTCGTCAGGTGGCTCGGGGTAGCGTAGTCAGGGGGCTCCGGGGGGCGTCAGTCAAGGTGGCTCCGGGGGGAGCATCAGTCCGGGGGAAGCCGGGGGTAAACAGTCGGTGGCTCCGGGGTAGCGTCAGTCAGGTGAAGCTCTGGGGGGAGCGTCAGTCAGGTGAAACTCCGGGGGTAGCGTCAGTCAGGTGAAGCCCGGGGGTAGCGTCCAGGTGAAGCTCCGGGGGGGGCGTCAGGTGAAGCTACGGGGGGAGGTCGGGTAAAACTCCGGGGGTAGCGCGCCCGGGGGCCCGGGGTAGGGCATCAGGTGAACCCGGGGAGCGTCGGGGGGTGAAGCCCGGGGAGGGATCCCGGTGAGCCCGGGGGAACGTCATCGGTGAAGCTCCGGGGTGCGGTCCCGGTGGCCCGGGGGAGCGTCCAGGTGGCCCGGGGGTAGTGCGGGCAGGTGAAGCTCCGGGAGTGCGTGGGGCAGGTGGCTCCGGGGGTGGGTGGGGGCCCGGGGTGCGTCGTCAGGTGGCCCGGGGAGAGCGCCCGTCCCGGTGAACCCGGGGTAGCGTCAGTCCGGTAAGCTCCGGGGGAACGTCAGTCCCGGTGGCCCGGGAAGGGCATCGTCAGGGGGCTCGGGGTACATCAGTCCGGTGAAGCTCCGGGTGCGTCAGTCAGGGAACCCGGGAGTAGCGTCAGTCAGGTGAAGCTCCCGGGGGGGCGCAGTCCCGGGGAAACTCCCCGGGGTGCTCAGTCGGTGAACTCCGGGGGAATCAGTCAGGTGGCCCGGGGAGCGTCGTCAAGTGAACCCCGGGAGTAGCGTCAGTCAGGTGAAGCCCGGGGGAGCGTCAGTCCCGGGGGCTCGGGGGTAGCGTCGGGGGGGAGCCCGGGGTAGGGCGGGCGGTGAAGCCCCGGGGAGCGTCAGTCCGGGGGAAACCGGGGTAGCGTCGTCGGGGGTCCGGGGTAGCGTCGTCCCGGTGAAGCTCGGGGGGTGTCCCGGGGCTCCGGGGGCGTCGTCCCCGGTGAAGCTCCCGGGGTAGGTCAGTCAGGGGGCCCGGGAGAGCGTAGTCCCGGTGAAGCTCGGGGTAGCGTCAGTCAGGTGAAACTCTGGGGTGCGTCGTCAGGGAAACCGGGGTAGCGTCGTCCCGGTGAACCCGGGGGTGCGTCGGGCAGGGAAGCCCGGGGTAGCGTCAGTCAGGTGAAGCCGGGGGCGATCAGGGGGCTGGGGGGGTCGGGTTTGGGGGAAACCGGGGGTACGTCAGCAGGGGCCCGGGGGTAGCGTCTCAGGTGAAGCTGGGGGATCAGTCAGGTGAAGCCCCGGGGTGGAGTCCCGGTGCTCCGGGGTAGCGTCGGGCAGGTGAAGCTCCTGGGGTGCGTGTCAGGTGAAACTTCGGGGTGCGGTCAGGTGGCTCCCGGGGGGGGGGTCGTCAGGGAAGCTCGGGGTAGCGTCGTCAGGTGAAGCTCCGGGGGTAGCGTCAGTCAGGGAAGCTCGGGTAGCGTCGTCCCGGTGGCTCCGGGATAGCGTGTCCGGTGAAGTCGGGGTGCGCAGTCAGGTGAACTCCCGGGGAGCGTGTCAGGTGAAGCCCGGGGGGTAGCGCCGTCCCGGTGAAGCCCGGGGGTAGCGTCGTCAGGGGAAACTCCCGGGGTGGGGTCAGTCAGGTGGGCCGGGGTAGCGCAGTCAGGTGGGGCTCGGGGTAGCATCGTGGTGAACTCCGGGGTAAACGTCCGGTGGCTCCCGGGGTAGCATCGTCCCGGTGAAGCTCCGGGGGTAGCATCAGTCCATTGAAGCTCCGGGGAAGCGTCAGCCTTTAAGCTCGGGGGTAGCGTCAGTCGGTGGCCCGGGGGGTAGCGTCGTCGGGCCCGGGGTAGCGTCGTCCGGTGAAGCCGGGGGTAGCGCGTCCCGGTGAACTCGGGGGAAAAGCGTCAGTCCCGGTAAAACCCGGGGTAGCGTCAGTCAGGTGAACTCCGGGGTAGCGTCAGTCAGGTGGCTCGGGGGCGTCAGTCCCGGTGAAGCTCCGGGGGGAGCGTCGTCAGGTGAAGCCCGGGGGCGTCGTCCCGGTGAAGCTCCTGGGGAGCGTCAGTCAGGTGAAGCTCCCGGGGTAGCGTCGTCGGTGAATTCGGGAAGGGGTCATCAGGGGAAGCCCGGGGTGGGGATCCCGGTGGCTCCCGGGGGGGCGTCGTCAGGTGAGCCCGGGGAGGCAGTCAGGTGGCTCCAAAGGGGGTCAGTCGGTGAAACTCGGGGTGGCAGTCCGGTGAAGCTCCGGGAGGCGGTCGGTGAACCCGGGGGTAGCGTCGTCAGGTGAAGCCCGGGGTAGCGTCAGTCAGGGGAAACCGGGGGTAGGCAGTCCGGTGAACCGGGAAGGTCAGTCCCGGGGACTCCGGGGCATCAGTCAGGTGAAACTCAGGGAAACGGGCGGTGGCTCCGGGGGGCGTCGTCAGGTGAAGCCCGGGGAAAGCGTCAGTCAGGTGAAGCTCCGGGGGGAGGTCAGTCCCGGTGGCTCCGGGGTAGCGTCAGTCCGGTGAAACCCGGGGGGAGGTTGTCCGGGAAGCCGGGAGTGCGTCAGTCAGGTGAAGCTCGGGGGGAGGGGTCGGGCCGGTGAAGCCCGGGGGGCGTCAGTCCAGGTGAAGCTCCGGGGTGCGTGTCCCGGTGCCGGGAGTAGCGTCAGTCCCGGTGAAGCTCGGGGAGTAGCGCAGTCAGGTGAAGCTCCCGGGGGCGTCGTCAGGGGGAAGCCGGGAGGCGTCGTGGGGGAACTTCGGGGTGCGTCATCATGGCTCGGGGGGAGCGTCAGTCCAGGTGAAGCTCCGGGGGTGGGGCGTCAGGTGAAGCTCCGGGGGTAGCGTCGTCAGGTGGCCCGGGGGTAGCGTCAGTCCCGGTGAAGCCCGGGAGTAGCGCGTCAGGTAAAGCTCCGGGGAAAAGGCAGTCAGGTGGCCCTAGCGTCAGTCAGGTGAAGCCCGGGGGAGCGTCAGTCAGGTGAAGCCCGGGGTAGCGTCAGTCAGGTGAAGCTCCCGGGGGAGGTGTCAGGTGAAGCTCCGGGGGGCGTCAGTCCCGGTGAAGCTCCGGGAAATAGCGTCAGTCCAGGTGAAGCTCGGGGGTAGCGCAGTCCAGGTAAGCTCTGGGGATGCGTCGTCAGGTGGCCCGGGGAGCGTCAGTCAGGTGAAGCCCGGGGGGTAGCGCGTCCCGGTGAACCGGGGGGGAGCGACGGTGAAACTCCGGGGGTAGCGTCGTCCGTGGCCCGGGGGGTGGGGCAGTCCCGGGGGCCCGGGGGGAAACGCAGTCAGGTGAAGCCGGGGGTAGCATCAGTCAGGTGAAGCTCCCGGGGGGCTAGTCCCGGGGAAGCCCGGGGTAGCGTCTCAGGTGGCCCGGGAGGCGTCAGTCCCGGTGAAGCCCGGGGGGAGCGTCAGTCAGGTGGCTCCGGGGGCGTCAGTCCCGGTGAAGCCCGGGGTGCGTCAGTCCATGTGAAACTCCGGGAGTAGCGTCAGTCCGGTGAAGCCCGGGAGTAGCGCAGTCCGGGGGCCCCGGGGGTGCGCAGTCAGGTGAAACTCCGGGGGAGACAGTCGGTGAAGCTCCGGGGGAGCGTCGTCAGGGAAGCCCGGGGTAGCGTCGTCCCGGTGAACCCGGGGGGCGCGTCAGGGGCCCGGGAGTAGCGTCAGTCAGGTGAAGCTCCGGGGGGCGTAGTCAGGGGAAGCTCCCGGGGAGCGCGTCAGGGGAAACTCCCCGGGGGGGGCTCGTCCGGTGAAGCTCCCGGGGGGGGCGTCAGTAGGGGAAGCTCGGGGGGAGCGTCGGGCAGGTGGCCCGGGGGGGACAGTCCGGTGGCTCCGGGAGAGCGTCGTTGGTGAAGCCCGGGGGTAGCGTCGTCAGGTGAAGCTCGGGAGAGGGGGGTCCGGTGGCTCCGGGGGGCGCGTCCCGGTGCCCGGGGTACGTCAGTCAGGTTAAGCTCCGGGAGTAGCGTCGTCGGAAAGCTCCGGGTAAACTCCAGGGGAACCCGGGGGGGAGCCCCGTTCGGGGGCTCCGGGAGTAGCGTCGCCCTGGACTCCTAAACAGTCCAGGTGAAGCTCCCGGGGTAGCATCGTGGTGAAGCCCGGGGTAGCGTCAGTCAGGTGAAGCTCGGGGAGTAGTCAGTCCCGGTGGCCCGGGGTAGCGTCATAAATGGAACTTCGGGGGGAGCATCGCCGGTAACTCCGGGGGGTGCGTCAGTCAGGTGAAGCCCGGGGGGAGCGTCAGTCAGGTGAAGCCCGGGAGAAACGCCCCTTCGGTGGCCGGGGGAGCGTGTCAGGTGAAGCTCAGGGTATCGTCAGATGAAGCTCCGGGGGAATCAGTCCATGAACTCCCGGGGATGGGGAGTCAGGTGGCCGGGGGTAGCGCGTCAAAGGGGAACTCCGGGGTAGCATCAGTCGGGTGACTCGGGGGGTGAGTCCGGTGGCTCCTGGGTGCATCAGTCGGTGACCCGGGGGAGCGTAGTCCAAGTGAAGCCCGGGGAGCGTCGCGGGGGCCCGGGGTAGCATCAGTCCATTTGGGCCGGGGGGAGCATCAGTCCAGGTGAACCGGGTAGCGTCAGCCAGGTGAAGCTCCGAGTGCATCAGCCCAGGTGAAGCTCCCGGGGGGCATCAGCCCCGGTGAAATTCCGGGGAGCATCGCCCCCAAAAAGCCCGGGGGGCGTCTCCATGAAGCCGGGGAGCGTCAGTCACGTGAAGCTCCGGGAAGTAGTGTGAGTGGTGAAATCCGGGGGTAGCTCTGTCAGGGGGCTCCCGGGGGGGGCATCAGTCAGGTTAAGCTCCGGGGGTAGCGTCAGTCAGGTGGCTCCGGGGGAGGTCGTCCCGGGGAAGCCCGGGGGGGTGAGTCAGGTGAAGCTCCCGGGTAGCGTCAGTCAGGTGAAATCCGGGGGGGAGCATCAGTCGGTGAAGCCCGGGATGCGTATCCATGTGAACTCCGGGAAATAGTGTGAGTCAAGTGAACTCCGGGGGGGGCGTCTGTCCCGGTGAAACTCCGGGGGTAGCATCAGTCCCCGGGGAAGCTGGGGAAAAGGGCCCCCAGGTGAACTGGGGAAAGCTCAGTCAGGTGAGCTGGGGGGTAGCATCGTGCAGGTGAACACCGGGGGTGCATCAGTCAGAGGAACCCGGGGGGCATCAGTCCGGTGGCTCCGGGGTAGCGTCGGGCCGGTGAAACTCTGGGGGTGCGTCGTCCCGGGGGCTCGGGGGAGTGCATCAGTCAGGTGAAGCTCCGGGGGGTAGCCAGTCCCGAAAGCCCAGGGGGGAGTCAGTCAGGGGCCCGGGGGGGTGAGTCAGGTGGCTCCCGGGGGAAACGTCAGTCAGGTGGCTCCGGGGGAGCATCGTCAGGTGAAGCTCCCGGGGGGAAAGTGTGAGTCCCGGTGGCTGGGGGTGCATCAGTCAGGGGAACCGGGGAGTAGCGTGGTCAGGGGAAGCTCCGGGGGGTAGCGCAGCCCCCGGGGGCTCCGGGGTAGCATCAGTCCTGTGAAGCTCCGGGGTAGCATCAGTCCGGGAACCCGGGGAGCGTCAGCTCAGGTGAACCCAGGGTGCATCAGTCAGGTGAAGCCCGGGGGATC
Source organism: Cherax quadricarinatus (assembly GCF_038502225.1). NCBI lineage: Eukaryota > Metazoa > Arthropoda > Malacostraca > Decapoda > Parastacidae > Cherax > Cherax quadricarinatus. Next base: position 8,428,206 of record NC_091304.1, on the reverse strand, counting down.
ACCCCAGGTAAAGCGGGGTGTCCCCCAAATGAAGCTCTGGGAGGTCAGTCCATGTGGCCCGGGAGTAGCGTCAGTCCATTAAGCTGGGAGTAGTGTGAGTCAGGTGAACCCCCGGGGAGTAGCGTCTGTCAGGTGAACCCCCGGGGTGCATCAGTCGGGGAAGCTCCGGGGGTGCGTCGTGGTGGCTCAGGGAGGGTCAGGTGAACCCCCGGGGTAGTGGGGTCAGGTGAAGCCCGGGGTGCGTCAGTCAGGTGGCCCGGGGGGTAGCATCATTGGTGAAGCCCCGGGGGAGCGTCGTCCAGGGAACCCCGGGGAAAGTAGGGGGAGCCCAAGTAAGCCCCGGGGGTGGTTTCGGTAAAACTGGGGGTAACGGTCAGGTGACCCCGGGGGAAAGCGTCACCCAGGTGAAGCAGGGAGTAGCATCGTCAGGTGAAGCTCGGGGGTGCATCGTCCAGGTGAAGGACGGGGGTAGCATCAGTCAGGAGGAAGCTCGGGGGGGACCAGTCAGGGGGCCGGGGTGCGCGTCAGGTAAAGCCCCGGGGTAGTGTCAGTCAGGTGAAGCTCGTGGGTAGCATCGTCAGTAAAGCTCCGGGTAGCATCAGTCAGTGAACCCGGGAGAATGTCAGGTAAGCCCCGGGGGAGTGGGTCAGGTGGCTCCGGGGGGCGTCGTCAGGTGGCCCCCAGAAGCATCAGCCCAGGTGAAGCCCCGGGGAGAAGTGTGGCCCAGGTGAAGCCCCGGGGGTAGCATCAGTCTGGTAAAAGCTTCGGGGGGCGGGCCCAGGTGAAGCCCCGGGGGTAGCGTCACCCCGGTGAAGCCCGGGGGGAGCATCAGCCCATGGGCCCGGGTAGCATCAGCCCAGTAAACCCCGGGGGCGCGCTCAGGTGAAGCCCCGGGGGTAGCATCAGCCCGGGTGAAGCTGGGGGGAACTCAGTCGGTGAAATTGGGGGGGTAGCATCACCCCAAATAAAGCTCTGGGGGTGAAGCTCCGGGGAGTAGCGTCAGTCCAGGTGAAGCTCCGGGGAGTAGCATCAGTCCAGGTGAAGCTCCGGGGAGTAGTGTGAGTCCAGGTGAAGCTCCGGGAAGTAGCGTCAGTCCAGGTGAAGCTCAAGTGTTGTACGGATTGTGTAGGTTATTTTAGATGTGTTGGTTATTTTAGACGTGTTGGTTATATTAGACGTGTTGGCTATTTAGACGTGTTGGTTATTTTAAACGTGTTGGTTATTTTAGACGTGTTGGTTATTTTAGACGTGTTGGTTTTTTTAGACGTGTTGGTTATTTTAGACGTGTTCGTTTAGACATGTTGGTCATTTTAGACGTGTTGGTCATTTTAGACGTGTTGGTCATTTTAGACGTGTTGGTTATTTTAGACGTGCTGGTCATTTTAGACGTGTTGGTCATTTTAGTCGTGTTGGTCATTTTAGACGTGTTGGTCATTTTAGACGTGCTGGTCATTTTAGACGTGCTGGTCATTTTAAACGTTTTGGTCATTTTAGACGTGTTGGTCATTTTAGACGTGTTGGTCATTTTAGACGTGCTGGTCATTTTAGACGTGCTGGTCATTTTAGACGTGTTGGTCATTTTAGACGTGCTGGTCATTTTAGACGTGCTGGTCAGTTTAGACGTGCTGGTCATTTTAGACGTGCTGGTCATTTTAGACGTGCTGGTCCGTTTAGACGTGCTGGCCAGTTTAGACGTGCTGGTCATTTTAGACGTGCTGGTCATTTCAGACGTGCTGGTCATTTTAGACGTGCTGGTCATTTTAGACGTGTTGGTCAGTTTAGACGTGCTGGTCAGTTTAGACGTGCTGGTCAGTTTAGACGTGCTGGTCATTTTAGACGTGCTGGCCAGTTTAGACGTGCTGGTCATTTTAGACGTGCTGGTCAGTCTAGACGTGCTGGCCAGTTCAGACGTGCTGGTCAGTCTAGACGTGCTGGTCAGTTTAGACGTGCTGGTCATTTTAGACGTGCTGTCAGTTTAGACGTGCTGGCCAGTTTAGACGTGCTGGTCATTTTAGTCGTGCTGGTCAGTTTAGACGTGCTGGTCATTTTAGACGTGCTGGTCAGTTTAGACGTGCTGGTCATTTTAGACGTGCTGGTCATTTTAGACGTGCTGGTCATTTTAGACGTGTTGATCATTTTAGACGTGTTGGTCATTTTAGACGTGTTGGTCATTTTAGACGTGTTGGTCATTTTAGACGTGTTGGTCATTTTAGACGTGTTGGTCATTTTAGACGTGCTGGTCATTTTAGACGTGTTGGTCATTTTAGACGTGTTGGTCATTTTAGACGTGCTGGTCATTTTAGACGTGCTGGTCATTTTAAACGTTTTGGTCATTTTAGACGTGTTGGTCATTTTAGACGTGTTGGTCATTTTAGACGTGCTGGTCATTTTAGACGTGCTGGTCATTTTAGACGTGTTGGTCATTTTAGACGTGCTGGTCATTTTAGACGTGCTGGTCAGTTTAGACGTGCTGGTCATTTTAGACGTGCTGGTCATTTTAGACGTGTTGGTCATTTCAGACGTGCTGGTCATTTTAGACGTGCTGGTCATTTTAGACGTGTTGGTCAGTTTAGACGTGCTGGTCAGTTTAGACGTGCTGGTCAGTTTAGACGTGCTGGTCATTTTAGACGTGCTGGCCAGTTTAGACGTGCTGGCCAGTTTAGACGTGCTGGTCAGTTTAGACGTGCTGGCCAGTTTAGACGTGCTGGTCAGTTTAGACGTGCTGGTCAGTTTAGACGTGCTGGTCAGTTTAGACGTGCTGGTCATTTTAGACGTGCTGGTCAGTTTAGACGTGCTGGCCAGTTTAGACGTGCTGGTCATTTTAGACGTGCTGGTCATTTTAGACGTGCTGGTCATTTTAGACGTGCTTGTCATTTTAGACGTGTTGATCATTTTAGACGTGTTGGTCATTTTAGACGTGTTGGTCATTTTAGACGTGTTGGTCATTTTGGACGTGTTGGTCATTTTAGACGTGTTGGTCATTTTAGACGTGCTGGTCATTTTAGACGTGCTACTCATTTTAGACGTGTTGGTCATTTAAGACGTGCTGGTCATTTTAGACGTGTTGGTCATTTTAGACGTGTTGGTCATTTTAGACATGGTAATTTTTTTATGTAAACTTAGATTGAAAAATTTCCAAATGAAAGTTGTAGTCAAATATTTTTATTAAAATAACTTTTTCTTCCTCTGGAAAAAAAGTCTTGGAATTATTTTTCTCAATATGAATTATTTTATTTATTTTTCTCAATATGAATTATTTTTGTTACGTTTGTCAATATTAATTTAGTTATTTTTGTCAATATGAATTATTTTAGTTATTTTTGTCAATATGAATTATTTTATTTATTTTTCTCAATTTGAATTATTTTTGTTACTTTTGTCAATATTAATTTAGTTATTTTTGTCAATATGAATTATTTTAGTTATTTTTGTCAATATGAATTATTTTAGTTATTTTTCTCAATATGAATTATTTTTGTTACTTTTGTCAATATTATTTTAGTTATTTTTGTCAATATGAATTATTTTAATTATTTTTGTCAATATGAATTATTTTATTTATTTTTCTCAATTTGAATTATTTTTGTTACTTTTGTCAATATTAATTTAGTTATTTTTGCCAATATGAATTATTTTAGTTATTTTTGTCAATATGAATTATTTTAGGTTTTTTTCTCAATATGAATTATTTTTGTTACTTTTGTCAATATTAATTTAGTTATTTTTGTCAATATGAATTATTTTAGTTATTTTTGTCAATATGAATTATTTTATTTATTTTTCTCAATTTGAATTATTTTTGTTACTTTTGTCAATATTAATTTAGTTATTTTTGTCAATATGAATTATTTTAGTTATTTTTGTCAATATGAATTATTTTAGTTATTTTTCTCAATATGAATTATTTTTGTTACTTTTGTCAATATTATTTTAGTTATTTTTGTCAATATGAATTATTTTAGTTATTTTTGTCAATATGAATTATTTTATTTATTTTTCTCAATATGAATTATTTTTGTTACTTTTGTCAATATTAATTTAGTTATTTTTGTTAATATGAATTATTTTAGTTATTTTTGTCAATATGAATTATTTTATTTATTTTTCTCAATATGAATTATTTTTGTTACTTTTGTCAATATTAATTTAGTTATTTTTGTCAATATGAATTATTTTAGTTATTTTTGTCAATATGAATTATTTTAGTTATTTTTCTCAATATGAATTATTTTTGTTACTTTTGTCAATATTATTTTAGTTATTTTTGTCAATATGAATTATTTTAGTTATTTTTGTCAATATGAATTATTTTATTTATTTTTCTCAATATGAATTATTTTTGTTACTTTTGTCAATATTAATTTAGTTATTTTTGTTAATATGAATTATTTTAGTTATTTTTGTCAATATGAATTATTTTATTTATTTTTCTCAATATGAATTATTTTTGTTACTTTTGTCAATATTAATTTAGTTATTTTTGTCAATATGAATTATTTTAGTTATTTTTGTCAATATGAATTATTTTATTTATTTTTCTCAATATGAATTATTTTTGTTACTTTTGTCAATATTAATTTAGTTATTTTTGTCAATATGAATTATTTTAGTTATTTTTGTCAATATGAATTATTTTATTTATTTTTCTCAATATGAATTATTTAAGTTATTTTTCTCAATATGAATTATTTTAGTTATTTTTCTCAATATGAATTATTTTAGTTATTTTTGTCAATATGAATTATTTTAGTTATTTTTGTCAATATGAATTATTTTAGTTATTTTTCTCAATATGAATTATTTTAGTTATTTTTCTAAATATGAATTATTTTAATTATTTTTCTTAATATGAATTATTTTAGTTATTTTTAACACGTTTATCATAGTATATTTTAAATAACCCTCATTTCCAAGAATGCCTTGATGCCCACGAAGGGCTCTTGATCCAAGGAACTGAACCGATCCTCCGTTGGGGATCAAAGTTGTTTTCCTCCCATTTCCCAGTCGATGCATGAACCCTGCGGGTCTAGCTCTTCATGTATGTAACGCAGAACAAGCAATCACATTATCAAGGAACTTGACAACGTGAGAAATCACGAATGCGCCTGGAAGTTCACTGTTCTTTTCAGAGTGGTTGTTCTCAGTGTTCTGCAAACTGTGTTATCACCTCTTGTCTGTGATCTTATTGTACCGTGTATGTAATATTTCTTATCTTTTATCATTTATAACTTGATATTGTTAGCTTAGTATATTTTTGTATATGAATCACTAATATTTCAGTTATTTACCTTTAATTAACTATAATATCTCGTCTGTTCATTGTCATTACTGTTTTGTAATTTGTTTCAGAAAAGTAGTATTACGAACACTTTTATTCATATTTTAGATTTAATTATTTTTCTCTCTCCCTCCCTCCCTTCCTTTCTCTCATTCTATCTCTCATTTTCACCCTCTCATATTCTCTCTCTCTCTCTCTCTCTCTCTCTCTCTCTCTCTCTCTCTCTCTCTCTCTCTCTCTCTCTCTCTCTCTGTATTCCGCTGTGAGTGTTGCAGGAGAGGATATCCTGGGAGGTGGATCACTCAGACTCCGTGGCTGGCCCTCTGGTTATATCTGACGTGCGGGTGTTTGGTGTGGGTGCCCGACCCTCCCACCTGCTGCTCAACGGTGAGAGATGGACCACTGGAGACTGGCACTATGATGATGCCACCAGGGTGAGTGCCACACCAAGGTCAATTTCTGGATGGGGAGGGTGAAAATTTTTAATTATTTTCATGACATTTCTAGAATATAATGTGTATATGTCATGGTTCCAGTAGGAACAGGAGGTCCACGATGATTTTTTTTAAAGAGTTTCTGAAATGTGACATTGAGGGAATTATTAGACTAGAACTTCATCTTAGGAGCTTAGTATGTTTTGATTTTTTACCCGAAGTTATATTTTTCGTGGAAAACCATTTGGCTAGACTTTGGGTCAGCTCTCAAGTTTGTCAATTACTTCAATATTTTTGTTGGTGTGTTGAGGAGGTGAAGATGTTCGACCTGGCGATCCCTATCCTGGAGAACTTCGCATTGTACTGGAGCTACAACCTGGTCTTGAAGCTTCCCTGTCCACTCTCATACGGAGGTGAGTGGCACCTCTCCGGGGAGTGGCACCTCTCCGGGGAGTTTGTAAATAAGACACGTGTGTAGTAACCAGGATAATAATTAAAGATAAACAAGTTTCTCTCGGGGCTGGAATGAAACTTTTCAATGGATTGATGAAGCTTGTGAGAGAAAAAAAAATTCAGCCTAAATCCGGCCTAAATTCGGCCGGATTTAGGCCTATGGGCTCACGAGCGGTGAAAACACTTTCCATAATAGATTTTTTTTCAAAGCAATTATAGTTTGTGAAAACGGCAACATAATATACAACCCAAATAAAACACAACATTAAAGTCTATTTCAAAGGATCACAGCAATCAAAATGTGCCATAGACATATTGAGACATTCATTGGTATTAAATGTTTAGCTAACATATAGCTGTATATATGTATATATATATATGTATATATGTATAAAACTATAAACTAGAATATTCATGCAAATTACATCGTTTATAAACAGAACGCCAAGTTTATTTACCGAAGCCCGACACTTTCCGCACTTTCTTATTAACAAAGTCGCTAAGAGTCTATCGAAACAGAGAATGACTCAAAATATCACGTCCTTAAGTCATTACTGACAGGTAGGGAAGCAGTTCGTCCGTAGTGGACATTCACTAGTTATTTTTAACACGCTTCGTGTTTATATTGATCTCCCACCACTACAGGTGGCAACCATAACCCTACGTTATTTCCACATTTCAAAGTTCACCTTTGATGTCCCTGTCAGTTATTAGTTTATAGAGGAAATATTCTCTACACAGTCTCTTTCTGTATCTCTTCACGAGTCGAAGTTTCTAAATGACCCAAAAGTCTGAATCGGGAACACACAAGCTCATGCGCAGATAGTATTGTTGTTGTTTCACAGACGTAATAATCTGCACAGTGATTGCCAAGAAATTAGTAACACTGAATTCTTATTTTGTATTTATTGATTTTTTGTCGGTTGAGGGCCCTGTGTAGTTAAGGGCCCTTTGTGGTAGAGGCCCCTGTGTGGTGGAGGCCCCTGCGTGGTAGAGGGCCCCTCCTCCAACATGGTAGGAGCCTTATGTTTCAGGGAGACTCCTGGACAAATGTCTCCTCTGCCCACAACTAAATCCTGCCCTGACTCCTGGTCCTACACATGTATCATCCACATGTCTTCATTTACATCATCTGTTACGTCTTAAGGGAGACCACAAGCGTTATACAACAGCTACGAATTTAGCGCTTCTCTAATAATAATAATAATAATAATAATAATAATAATAATAATAATAATAATAATAATAATAATAAAATAATATAATTAATAATAATATAAGTTCACCGTGTGTCACCACGCAGACTGGAGCGAGACTGATCCAGTTACTGAGGACCTGTGTCTGGAGAGGAACTGTGTGTGGGACCGGTCAAGCCAGGTGAGTCTTGACTGACAGCTTCTCAACCCTTAGTATCACCAGCAACGCTCTGTGACCCGTACGGTTTTATGGCTTGTTTTCGAATATGTTAGTGCCGTTGACGCCAGTGGAAAACTCTTGATTCAGGGAATTGGAGATACTCTTCACCTGCTTGGATCAATCCTGTGTGTGTGTGTGTGTGTGTGTGTGTGTGTGTGTGTGTGTGTGTGTTCTTCCTGTGATCATCAAGTGACAGTATTTTTGCTCATTGTTTTATGAAAGTGTCTAAAGTTTTTATTCTTCATGTTTGCTTCTTGTAATACAAAGAACATTTCCTCGCTTTTAAAAAGAGATTTTTACTGTCCATTTATTCCTCCGTCCGCCTGCGTTATGCGTCTTCTTCTGTTACCTCTCTACCTGTCTGTTTACCTCTGTTTACCTCTCTACTTGTCTGTTACCTGTCTACCTATTTACTTTTTTCTGTGTCTCCCATTCTGTGTCTGCGTAACTTTTTACCTACATTTACCCGTCTCTCTACCTGCCTAGCTACACCTTCTGTCTATTTGCCTATCTATTTCTGTCTGTGTACTTTTGTCTCTGTCTACTTATGTCTATTTACCCTTCTTTCTTTCTAATTGTATCTGTCTCCATTGTCATTTCTTCCTCTTGTCTCATTTTTATCTGGAGTTTACATGAAGGGAGTTCCAGGGGTCGAACTTCCCCGCGGCCCTGCCCATGACCAGGCCTCATGGTGAATCAGGGTCCCATTAACCAGGCTATTACTGCTGGCCACACGCAATCCAACGCACGAACTACTGCCCATCTGGTTAAGCAACGACTTTAGATATCTGTCCAGTTCCCTTTTGAAGACAAATAGAACTCTATTGGTGATCCCCCATTATGTATGATGGGAAGCTGTTGAACAGCCTTGGGCCCCTGACACTAACTGTATTTTCTCTCAAGTGTACGCACGACACTCTTGTTTTTCACTGGGGTATGTTGCACTGTCTACCTAGTCTTTTGATTTCATAAGGAGTGATTTCTGTATGTGGATTTAGGACTAGTCCCTCTAGGATTTTACAAGTGTAAATTATTATGTTGTATTCTCGCCTGCGCTCCAAGAAGTACAAGTCGAGGGACTTCAAAGTATCCCAGTAACTGATGTTCTTTATTGAAGTTAGACTTGCAGTGAAGGGCCTCTGTTCATTCTTCTGATCTGCAGTTTCAAACCATACCCCCGGCCGGGATTGAACCCGCGGTCATAGAGTCTCAAAACTCCAGCCCGTCGCGTTAGCCACTAGACCAGCTAGCCACAATAAGATTCATCCAACTAGGTATATTTCTTGCATTTGTGGTCACAGTGGTGCCTGTGCTAACCTTCCTATGGTGTAGAAATATACCTAGTTGGACGAATCTTATAGTGGCTAGCTGGTCTAGTGGCTAACGCGACGGGCTGGAGTTTTGAGACTCTATGACCGCGGGTTCAATCCCGGCCGGGGGTATGGTTTGTTTGCAATCGTGTCATTACGATTTCTTGAGTCATCTGCAGTTTCACCTGCCTTGAAAGGGGATGTTAGTATACAGCAGTATTCCAGCCTAAATGGAACACGTGATCATCATTGTCATGGCATCCCTACATTTACCATTTTCCTTGCATTTGTGTTAATAACATTGTTGTGGTCCTTGACTATGAGATCCTCTGATATTATCACTTTTAAGTCCTTCATATTGGTTCTTCGCTCTGTGTGGTTGCAATTGGTCTTATACTCCGTTCTAGCTTGTAATTCCTCAAGTTTTCCATAACGGAGTAGCTGGAATTTGTCCTCATTGAACATTATATCGTTTTATGCGGCCCATTAGATGACTTGGTTAATATCCGCTTGAGGTTTTAAATTGTCCTCAATGAATGACACTAGTGCAAATTCCAGTATCGTCTGTGTAGGAAGATACAGTGCTGTGGCTTTCATCTCTATATGTCAGATATGAGGATGAGGAACAGGATGGGAGCGAGTACTGTGCCTTGTGGGAGAGAGCTTTTCACTGTGGCCAATCCGTTTTTTTATTACTCTTTGTGTTCACTTTTGTTTTCATTTTCTTTCTCTCATTTTCATTCTTTCATTCAGGTGTTAGTATTTAGAGGCTTGTCGCTTGTAACTGGCGGATGGAGGATCGAGCCTCCACCTCTCCACGCACTGAATAACCCACAAGTGTTTAGCTCATCAATATTAAACATAAACGAAATTACTTTTTCCGTATCTGGCAATGAGCCGTTTGTGTGTGTGTGTGTGTGTGTGTGTGTGTGTGTGTGTGTGTGTGTGTGTGTGTGTGTGTGTGTGTGTGTGTGTGTGTGCTCTCACCACTGTTCGTACACTCATTTGTTTCTCATTCCCTCCCATTCTTTCCTCCTATTTCTCTTCTCCCCCTCACTGTCTTGTCTTACTTCTCCCTGCCCTCCTCTCTCTTTCCCTTCTCTCCCTCTCTTCCTGCTTCCTTCCGTGCAAATCTACATCCCGGAGAAATGTTTGGAGCGGCCAGCCAGCAGTATTAAACGAAGGCTAAGTGTCGCTACACGCCAGGCTAAGCGGTTTAAATTCTCTTTCGGGTTTTAATTAATTTGCATATATAGACATAATTTTAGAATTTTCGTTCTGTTTTATTTAAAATTTTGGTACTAAAACCTTTACCCAGTTCCTGCATTCTTATTTCCGTTTTTAATAATTCAGAGATTTTTTTTCGTAGGATAATGTAGGTCACAGATAAACATTTCTGAAATATTCTTGAGTATTTTCTTTCTTTTACAAAATATACCGAAAGAATATTCACATTAATGTAATTTAAAATTAACTATAATACTGTGGGATTAAAAAAAAAAATTGTTCTCTCCCAGAAACCCATGAAGTACATATCTAATGTATTTCTGAGTCGCCTCCGCCTCGTCGTTCTTGACAATAATAATGAACCTGAGTCCGACTCCGGGTTTTAATTAGGAACTTTTCCTCAGGGGCCTGGACCAGCGTGAAGGATAATGGCAGAGTACACCACGCTGACACACGTACTCTCGAATATATATATATATATATATATATATATACATATATATATATATATATATATATATATATATATATATATATATATATATATATATATATATATATATATATATATATATCATGCCGAATAAGCAGAACTTGCGATCTTGGCTTAAATAGCAACGCTCATCTTGCCATATAGGACAAGTTAAAATTTGTGTATGCAATAATATCGCCAAAATCATTCTGAACCTAACGAAAAAAATATATTTGATTGTGTTTGTTTAGTACTAATTTATTATAAACATATTTAAAATGTATTTAGTTGGGTTAGGCTAAAAGTAATTGTTCTTGTTATAATAAGGTTAGGTAAGTTTTCTAAGATTCTTTTGGTGCAAAATTAAAAATTTTTACATTAACATTAACGAAAAGAATATATCTTTAAACGTATAAGAGAAATTTTTAGAAAGGACTTAATTTTAAATGAGTTCTTGCTAATTTACCAGTTTTACATATTCGGCACGACATATATATATATATATATATATATATATATATATATATATATATATATATATATATATATATATATATATATTTTATATATATATATATATATATATATATATATATATATATATATATATATATATATATATATATATATATATATATATATATATATATATAATCACATTCCGTATGACCTAAGAGACTAAAGTAAGAAGCGGCTCTTTAACTGATATATTACACAAACTGTAACTTTTCCATGTTAGCTTCGTAGGTTAACGACTCACTGGTTAACTATTAGCTTCTCTCAGCCTTGTAGCGCTTTGTTTCTTAGCGGTGTGACGCGTCGTACGGATGTCACAGTGTGACGCATCGTGCGGATGTCACAGTGTGACGCATCGTGCGGATGTCACAGTGTGACGCATCGTACGGATGTCACAGTGTGACGCATCGTACGGATGTCACAGTGTGACGCATCGTACGGATGTCACAGTGTGACGCATCGTGCGGATGTCACAGTGTGACGCATCGTGCGGATGTCACAGTGTGACGCATCGTACAGATGTCACAGTGTGACGCATCGTGCGGATGTCACAGTGTATTAAAATGTGACAAACAAGAAGTGACAAGAATATTCTATTGTAACTAATTTTCACATAGTTGATGTTTAAACATTGTTAAAATAATGTTAAAAGTTAAATAAAATATTATATGGACCCAAATGGAAATAAGTCACTTTGAATTTTCTGGGTCATTCTGAGTAACTTACACATATGTTGCTATGTATGGTCATTTATGTAAGCGAAGTTAGGTGTGACTGTACCTGATTAAGTTTACCTACTTACTTACGTCTTTATATGTGGTGGTCACCCCGTACCCATGATGTGGGTGGTGGTTACCCCTTACCCATGATGTGGGTGGTGGTCACCCCGTACCCATGATGTGGGTGGTGGTCACCCCGTACCCATGATGTGGGTGGTGGTCACCCCGTACCCATGATGTGGGTGGTGGTCACCCCGTACCCATGATGTGGGTGGTGGTCAACCAGTACACATGTTGTGATGGTCACCCATTACCCATGTTGTGGGTGGTGGTCACCCTGTACCCATGATGTGGGTGGTGGTCACCCCGTACCCATGATGTGGGTGGTGGTTACCCCGTACCCATGATGTGGGTGGTGGTCACCCCGTACCCATGATGTGGGTGGTGGTCACCCCGTACCCATGATGTGGGTGGTGGTTACCCCGTACCCATGATGTGGGTGGTGGTTACCCCGTACCCATGATGTGGGTGGTGGTCACCCCGTACCCATGATGTGGGTGGTGGTCACCCCGTACCCATGATGTGGGTGGTGGTTACCCCGTACCCATGATATGGGTGGTGGTTACCCCATACCCATGATGTGGGTGGTGATAGAATAAGTAGTGGGACCACGAGCCGAGATTCGATTCCCTTGGTTATCTCACACACACACACACACACACACACACACACACACACACACACACAAACACACACACACACACACACACACACACACACACACACACACACACACACACACACATCTATATATCGTGCCAAATAGATAAAATTTGTCGATTAGCAAGAACTCATTGAAAATTAAGTCCTTTTTAAAATTTTCTCTTATACGTTTAGAGATATATTTTTTATGTTAATGTCAAAATTAATAATTTTGTACCAAAAGAACCTTAGAAAACTTACCTAATCTTATTATAAGAAGCGCAATTTAATTTAGCCTAATCCAACTAAATATATTTTAGATAAGTTATAATAAATTAATAATAAACAAACACAATGAAATATATATTTTTTTCGTTAGGTTCAAAATGATTTTTGCGAAATTATTGTGCAAACAAATTTTCGTTTGCCTTACTCGGCAAGAAGAGAGTTGCTGTTTAAGCCACAATCGCAAGTTTTACCTATTTGGTATGATATATTATATTATATTATATTATATATATATATACATACATATACATACATATATATATATATATATATATATATATATATATATATATATATATATATATATATATATATATATATATATATATATATATATATATGGGCTATGTAACCCCTTCTCCTGTAGACATTTACTAAAAAAGAGAAGAAGAAAAACTTTATAAAACTGGGATGCTTAAATGTGCGTGGATGTAGTGCGGATGACAAGAAACAGATGATTGCTGATGTTATGAATGAAAAGAAGTTGGATGTCCTGGCCCTAAGCGAAACAAAGCTGAAGGGGGTAGGAAAGTTTCAGTGGGGGGAAATAAATGGGATTAAATCTGGAGTATCTGAGAGAGTTAGAGCAAAGGAAGGGGTAGCAGTAATGTTAAATGATCAGTTATGGAAGGAGAAAAGAGAATATGAATGTGTAAATTCAAGAATTATGTGGATTAAAGTAAAGGTTGGATGCGAGAAGTGGGTCATAATAAGCGTGTATGCACCTGGAGAAGAGAGGAATGCAGAGGAGAGAGAGAGAGATTTTGGGAGATGTTAAGTGAATGTATAGGAGCCTTTGAACCAAGTGAGAGAGTAATTGTGGTAGGGGACCTGAATGCTAAAGTAGGAGAAACTTTTAGAGAGGGTGTGGTAGGTAAGTTTGGGGTGCCAGGTGTAAATGATAATGGGAGCCCTTTGATTGAACTTTGTATAGAAAGGGGTTTAGTTATAGGTAATACATATTTTAAGAAAAAGAGGATAAATAAGTATACAAGATATGATGTAGGGCGAAATGACAGTAGTTTGTTGGATTATGTATTGGTAGATAAAAGACTGTTGAGTAGACTTCAGGATGTACATGTTTATAGAGGGGCCACAGATATATCAGATCACTTTCTAGTTGTAGCTACACTGAGAGTAAAAGGTAGATGGGATACAAGGAGAATAGAAGCATCAGGGAAGAGAGAGGTGAAGGTTTATAAACTAAAAGAGGAGGCAGTTAGGGTAAGATATAAACAGCTATTGGAGGATAGATGGGCTAATGAGAGCATAGGCAATGGGGTCGAAGAGGTATGGAGTAGGTTTAAAAATGTAGTGTTAGTGTTCAGCAGAAGTTTGTGGTTACAGGAAAGTGGGTGCGGGAGGGAAGAGGAGCGATTGGTGGAATGATGATGTAAAGAGAGTAGTAAGGGAGAAAAAGTTAGCATATGAGAAGTTTTTACAAAGTAGAAGTGATGCAAGGAGGGAAGAGTATATGGAGAAAAAGAGAGAGGTTAAGAGAGTGGTGAAGCAATGTAAAAATAGAGCAAATGAGAGAGTGGGTGAGATGTTATCAACAAATTTTGTTGAAAATAAGAAAAAGTTTTGGAGTGAGATTAACAAGTTAAGAAAGCCTAGAGAACAAATGGATTTGTCAGTTAAAAATAGGAGAGGAGAGTTATTAAATGGAGAGTTAGAGGTATTGGGAAGATGGAGGGAATATTTTGAGGAATTGTTAAATGTTGATGAAGATAGGGAAGCTGTGATTTCGTGTATAGGACAAGGAGGAATAACATCTTGTAGGAGTGAGGAAGAGCCAGTTGTGAGTGTGAGGGAAGTTCGTGAGGCAGTAGGTAAAATGAAAGGGGGTAAGGCAACCGGGATTGATGGGATAAAGATAGAAATGTTAAAAGCAGGTGGGGATATAGTTTTGGAGTGGTTGGTGCAATTATTTAATAAATGTATGGAAGAGAGTAAGGTACCTAGGGATTGGCAGAGAGCATGCATAGTTCCTTTGTATAAAGGCAAAGGGGATAAAAGAGAGTGTAAAAATTATAGGGGGATAAGTCTGCTGAGTATACCTGGTAAAGTGTATGGTAGAGTTATTATTGAAAGAATTAAGAGTAAGACGGAGAATAGGATAGCAGATGAACAACGAGGCTTTAGGGAAGGTAGGGGGTATGTGGACCAGGTGTTTACAGTGAAACATATAAGTGAACAGTATTTAGATAAGGTTAAAGAGGTCTTTGTGGCATTTATGGATTTGGAAAAGGCGTATGACAGGGTGGATAGGGGGGCAATGTGGCAGATGTTGCAAGTGTATGGTGTAGGAGGTATGTTACTGAAAGCAGTGAAGAGTTTTTATTAGGATAGTGAGGCTCAAGTTAGAGTATGTAGGAAAGAGGGAAATTATTTCCCAGTAAAAGTAGGCCTTAGACAAGGATGTGTGATGTCACCGTGGTTGTTTAATATATTTATAGATGGGGTTGTAAGAGAAGTAAATGCGAGGGTCTTGACAAGAGGCGTGGAGTTAAAAGATAAAGAATCACACACAAAGTGGGAGTTGTCACAGCTGCTCTTTGCTGATGACACTGTGCTCTTGGGAGATTCTGAAGAGAAGTTGCAGAGATTGGTGGATGAATTTGGTAGGGTGTGCAAAAGAAGAAAATTAAAGGTGAATACAGGAAAGAGTAAGGTTATGAGGATAACAAAAAGATTAGGTGATGAAAGATTGAATATCAGATTGGAGGGAGAGAGTATGGAGGAGGTGAATGTATTCAGATATTTGGGAGTGGACGTGTCAGCGGATGGGTCTATGAAAGATGAGGTGAATCATAGAATTGATGAGGGAAAAAGAGTGAGTGGTGCACTTAGGAGTCTGTGGAGACAAAGAACTTTGTCCTTGGAGGCAAAGAGGGGAATGTATGAGAGTATAGTTTTACCAACGCTCTTATATGGGTGTGAAGCATGGGTGATGAATGTTGCAGCGAGGAGAAGGCTGGAGGCAGTGGAGATGTCATGTCTGAGGGCAATGTGTGGTGTGAATATAATGCAGAGAATTCGTAGTTTGGAAGTTAGGAGGAGGTGCGGGATTACCAAAACTGTTGTCCAGAGGGCTGAGGAAGGGTTGTTGAGGTGGTTCGGACATGTAGAGAGAATGGAGCGAAACAGAATGACTTCAAGAGTGTATCAGTCTGTAGTGGAAGGAAGGCGGGGTAGGGGTCGGCCTAGGAAAGGTTGGAGAGAGGGGGTAAAGGAGGTTTTGTGTGCGAGGGGCTTGGACTTCCAGCAGGTATGCGTGAGCGTGTTTGATAGGAGTGAATGGAGACAAATGGTTTTTAATACTTGACTTGCTGTTGGAGTGTGAGCAAAGTAACATTTATGAAGGGGTTCAGGGAAACCGGCAGGCCGGACTTGAGTCCTGGAGATGGGAAGTACAGTGCCTGCACTCTGAAGGAGGGGTGTTAATGTTGCAGTTTAAAAACTGTAGTGTAAAGCACCCTTCTGGCAAGACAGTGATGGAGTGAATGATAGTGAAAGTTTTTCTTTTTCGGGCCACCCTGCCTTGGTGGGAATCGGCCAGTGTGATAATAAATAAATAAATATATATATATATATATATATATATATATATATATATATATATATATATATATATATATATATATATATATATATATATATATATAAGGATGGTACACAATTATTGAGATGGGAGTACACACACACACACACACACACACACACACACACACACACACATATATATATATATATATATATATATATATATATATATATATATATATATATATATATATATATATATATATATATATATATTTAAACGTATCTCTCTTCCTTAGGTGTCATGTTCGCTTCCTCCGCTGACTGACTATGGCTTCGTGTTTCATGACGGCTTGGTGGAGAAGACTAGTGACGGGTTCCTCACTGTGTTGAGAAAGCTGGGAGCTTCCTTGTACCCGGACCAGGTGGAAACCATCACTTTCCAAGCCTTCCTCTACAGCGACGACACTGTCCGGCTCAAGGTGTGATGAGGGGGGGAGGGTAGTCAGCTGTGTTTACTGCATGAGGACCTTGAATGACACAACTGGCATGAATGCTGGGATAAAAAGTACATAAGGACATATTGAGCACTTCAACTCACCTGACCCCTCGCATCTACCTTGACTCTGTGTACACTTAATTAATGCCTCTCACTACCCTTGTGTATTTAGTGAATCAGGTCCTACGACCGAAACGTTTCCTTAATAAATTTCCCCCCAAGTGTTTGCTCACTTGTTTCTAGTGACAACTTGTTGTGGTATACCAAGTTTTCTTATTTTTTTTTCTTACGATGCATTAAACCCTAAGAGAGGTACGAAATTCTGATCTCTTGTGGTCTTCAGATATTTGTGGTCTTTTCAACTTTCGTGATTTTTTCCCTTTGCTTTTTTTTTTAGCCTCTGGGGCTTTATGCTCCTTTGTGGTCTGCTCTTTTACGGTCAGCATTTTTAAGGTCTGGTATTTTGCGGTCTGCTCTTTTTTGGCCTTCATATTCTCTGCGGATTCCAAATCTTTAGTCTTCGGATCCTTTTTGATCTTCGGATTCATTGTGATCCGTGGATCTTTTGTGCTCTACGGATTCTTTGTGATCCGTGGATCCTTTGTGACTCACGAACTCGGAATGACACGATTGCAAACGAACCACACCACGGGCGGGGACTGAACTCGCGGTAATCGTAAAACATCAGACCGACGCGTTATCCACTTTGAGGGGATTTGAGCTAGAGTTCGTCACGGCCACGTTAGCGGGAGATTTACCTGTAAAAACTTGCATTTGTGGTCACAGTGGTGCCTATGCTAACCTTCCTAAGGTGTATAAATATACCTAGTTGGATGAATCTTATTGTAGCCAGTTGGCCCAGTGGCTAACGCGTCGGTTTTACGATTCACACACCGTAAGTTCAATCCCCGCCCGTTGTATGGTTTGATCCTTTGTGATCCGCGGATCCATGGAGTCTTCAGATACTTCTCAGTTCTCTAATCTTTTGAGTTCTTCGTTGAGGTCTTTGGATTCTTTGTGGTCTTCTGATACTTTGTGGATGTTGATGTCAGATTCTCGGTGGCTTCTTTATCACCCATCAGATGGTGGATATCGAGCCGCTGCCACTCAGAGGAGCCGTTTAGCCTCGGCACGGACGTCGGCTTTGTAAACACAGTACCTGAACGCTAAGGCTGAAAACCCTTCATGAATTATATTAGAGCAAACGTCAATATTTCAGGAGTGGATGCTAGCTACGTGGAGGTGTTTACAATGGTGAGTGAAGGTGCTGACAATGGTGCTTGAAGGTGTTCACATTGGTGGGTGAAGGTGTATACATTGGTGCGTGAAGGTGTTTGCACTGGTACTTGAAGGTGTTTACACTGGTACTTGAAGGTGTTTACATTGGTGCGTGAAGGTGTTTGCACTGGTACTTGAAGGTGTTTACACTGGTACTTGAAGGTGTTTACATTGGTGCGTGAAGGTGTTTACATTGGTGCGTGAAGGTGTTTACATTGGTGCGTGAAGGTGTTTACATTGGTGCGTGAAGGTGTTTACACTGGTACTTGAAGGTGTTTACACTGGTACTTGAAGGTGTTTACACTGGTACTTGAAGGTGTTTACACTGGTACTTGAAGGTGTTTACACTGGTACTTGAAGGAGTTTACACTGGAGCGTGAAAGGTGTTTACACTGGTACATAGAGATAGTTTACATCGGGTATCAGCGGAGCCGTGAAGAGCGACACTGTAAAATAAACGATGTTATGTATTTCAATTAGAGGGAAATGGATTATATATATATTTTTTTTTTGCAATCATGATTGTTATTAATTCAGCTACAATTTACTGCGCAATAATAAGTAGCTTCCCCGTCCTCGGATCAAGCCAGACTGCTTCCCATTTTCCAGGTGCTGTCTAATAACAGATTTAACACTTCTCCGTGAATAAACCTTATGGGTTTACAGCTGTATAGAATATAAGGAGAACAGTTTGCCAAGTTGATCTTCAAAACTATTTTAAGAGTTGTCTGGGCTCAGCGTGTCAGTGTCACAGCAGCGAACAGAGGATCGAACCTCCACAGCTTACGGTGAATAACCCGTGAGGGTTCAGTGCTTCACGTTAAATAAATTAGTTTTAATGAAAAAGTTGCTTATAAATCACCCTTTTTTTTCACCAAAACATTGGTAAAAAAAATTCCTTGTGTGAATTCTGTTACATTTTGAAATACATGGCGTTGTTTTGGCAGTTTTACCATGATGGGGAAAGGCGCTACGAGGTGCCACTAGAGGTGAGAGTGCCAGTGAGTGGTGCCAAGAACCCTCTGTATGAGGTGGTGCTTCCCAGCAAACACAACCCCGGAGATACCTTCTTCTTCTACGTCGTCAGGAAGGACACGGGAACCATTCTGTAAGTTGGACGAAACACTGGACAGAGGTTGAGAGAGAGAGAGAGAGAGAGAGAGAGAGAGAGAGAGAGAGTAAGAGAGAGAGAGAGAGAGAGAGAGAGAGAGAGAGAGAGAGAGAGAGAGAGAGAGAGAGAGAGAGAGAGAGAGAGGTCGATCTACTCCAGAGAAAAGTAAAGATTTGCTGTCTCTCTGGGGTTTATTTATTTTTCTTATTCAATGTATGGATGAGTGAATGAGTTAAGTTTAGTAGCTGGAGGTAACGCAAGTGGCTGGAGGTAACGCAAGTGGCTGGAGGTAACCCAATATCATATATGGGGGTGATGGACTGAGGGAAATGAGTGTGGGAAAGGGAGAGAGGGGTAGAAGGCGGGAGCAGCCTTCCAGCCAGGTAATGTGTACGGTGACTACCCTACTCACCTCACTACACTACACTGTACTGGTAGAGAAAGGGATCGGATATTAAGATAAATGAGGATGGTACACAAATTATTGAGATGGGAATACACAATTTGCTGAAGACATCGGCTATTACACCTACAGAACAGTCGTTAGGACAGTTCACTCCTAGGAATCAGCCATCCTCTGGCTATAGGTTCCCAAGACCTGACAATGACGACAGTTATCTCTCCAGAGTCTTCCGACAGAGCTCCCTGCTCCCAGCTAGAGCTGTTCCCCAAGTCCTATCTCGCACCAGACTACTGCACCCAGTCAGGTTTCTGCCCCAAGTCTTTCTCTTGGCTGTTTCCTTTAGCTTATATTGCCATAAACTCACCCGTTCTTTCCTATCTTAAGTTCATCTTTCTTTTCAAACAAAGTTCTGAGGTTACCAAGGTTTCCACACCCACGTCACGTGACCTGATGACACCAGATTAGCGGGACTTATGGTGACCTGATATTTTGTGAAGCAGTTTGCCTATATCACACTGGTGTGATATAGGCAAAGATACCAAAAGTATCGTGCAAAACCCCCAGTTGATCATATCACTTAAACTAAACAAAAATTGTTGCCTTCACCAGATTCTAACTAAAAGACATGTTTCGAAGTTATGTAAAGCTTTAAATAAGCTGCCCCACTTACGAACGTCCCGAATTCAAATAAACGCCACAAGTGATAAACGTCGGCACTGATTATAATATAAATGAACAGTTATGTCTCGATTTGGACTTGATAATAACTCAACTCTCGCTCGACGCCAAACGTTTACTCTCTCTCTTGACCCCAGACTTTATACCCAGTCTTGACGCCGAACGTTCTTACCCTCGACATACACCTTGTACTCCCTCGAGTGTGTCTGGCGCTTAGAGGACAAAGGATCGGGCATTCAATACTGCTTGCGCTGATTAACCACAATAATAATAATACGTTCCTTCCACAGGTTTGACACCAGGATCGGTGGATTGACGTTGACGAAGCAGTTCCTGAGTATCAGCAGCACGCTGCCCAGCAAGAATGTGTACGGCCTCGGGGAGAACGCTCACGACTCCTTCCGCCACGACCTGGGAGGGAAGACTTGGCCCATCTTCGCCAGGGATCAAGGACCTCTTCCTGGGGTGAGTCCTTCGCCAGGGACTGTAGGCCTCTTTCTGGGGCGAGTCCTGTACTGGCTCTGTTAACTTATTCAAGTTGTACGGTAATTTATACTTGCTAATTTAATTTTGCTGAAGAGTGCCTTAGCTTAACAAAGTTCTATGTTAGCTGTATGTATGCAGTTCATCCCGTGTGATGGAAACATAACCAGCTCTTATTCTCACAAAGTAACTCATGCAGAACAGGGTAGGCTCATAATGCGGATGTAGCAGAGTTTACAATAAAAGCCACCTCTTCCTCCCTAACCTCACATCCATGCCATCCATGCAGCTTTCGCCGCATCCATCGCACCCCTGATGCCACCTACCCTCGTGAATCCCTATGAAATGCTGCTACCTTTTCAAAGGTCGAGGCTGTTGCTCGCACGCCACCTTTCGAGAATTATAACGAATTATTCATCCTCAGTATTTTGCAGAGCCCATTTCCATTTTTAGGAAAAATTTAGATGAAAAAAAGTAACTCGTAAATATAAGCAATGTGGAGAATTAGAGACTACACAGTTTAATTTATAAACACGCGAACGTGAAATAATTCCTAATTGATTCATAACAGTGAAAAAGTAAAACAAATTACAATAGTGAATTAAAGTTAAGACAGGTAAATATCTAAGGACAGCAATAGGTATGACTCTGTTCCCAAGGCTGAAGACATGTTCTGATCCACAGTGATCAAAAGTGTGGCTTGTAGGTGGCGCGTCTGCATTCCTCCGTATGACTAACAGTAGTTAGTCATACACTTACACAGATATATACAACAACATAAACCTTTCCCTCACACCCTTCATCTCCCAAAAAGAAGGATCCTGCCAATGCAGGACTGGAATTGGTCCTCTTTTTTATACAACATTATTGCGTATATTCACTGCAGTTTCTGTATATGAGATTTTCAGTGTGAGAACGACAGCTAGCCTGAACTGGAAGACTGCAGTAAGACTATGCGGAAGTAGTCGAATATTCTACCAAGGGCTCAGGAGCTGTGAAGGATTAAAAAAGTTAATTCCAGCAAAGCTGGAGTTATTATTGTATAGGAATTACCAACTCTTACAACGGTCTCCTCCCATATACACATCCTGGGGATGGAGTGAGAGGTGACTCTGGAAAACAAAGGGAGTAGATTGCTGGGTAGGATGTGACAGGGAGGAAGGGAGAGACAAGGAGATATAGGGAGAGACATGAAGATATAGGGAGAAACATGGAGATATAGGGAGAGAGATTCAGGAGGTCTATGAAGATATTTATAAAACGTCCGATGGAAGTGTGAATCAACACGTTTGTCCCTGAAGTTGACATTCGTGTTTGATGCGAAGCGAAAATCATCGCTTAGCAGGTTAAGAGTCACCTGTTGCAGGCTATAAGACACCAGCTGCTAACTGCGAGGTACCAGCTGCAGGCCGTAAAATGCCTGAGACTTTGTGATCAAAACGAGATGGACAAGAAGCCACCAACCAACAATCAACTATTAATATATTTTGTATAATCGAGGGACAGAATAAATATTCTTTAGTTTTTACTGTGCAATTTCTGTCTAGAGTCTTTGGGTCACTAACGTAACTAAAGTTATTTTTTTTTTTTGCATCTAAACTGTAATACCTGGAGTACAATGCTCTTTGTTTCTGAAACTCTTACACATTATTTTTTATATTTTTTACTGGTGACTGGAGTTTGGAAGTTGACTCCTCACTAGTAGGTGGAATATCACACTTTATTAGTGGCTAGAATATTATTCTCCAGTACTGGCTGGAATATCTTTCTCTAGTACTGGCTGGAATATCTTTCTCTAGTACTGGCTGGAATATCTTTCTCTAGTACTGGCTGGAATATCATTCTCCAGTACCGGCTGGAATATCTTTCTCCAGTACTGGCTGGAATATTCTTTTTATTTGGCTGGAATACTACTATTTAATAGTGCTAGAAACACTTCTCCCCTTTACTGGCACCTAAAACTCTGTTCTTTCCTGCATTAACGGCAACAACACTACTACGAGTCCTCCATTAACGCCTGGGGAACAACTCGATTAATCTTTAGCACCTCTAAAATTTTCTCATTCCATTTAGCCTTAGGTGAGTTCTATACCTCCCGCGAGAGGAAGAGGAGGAAGAAAAGAACAAGAAATAGCAGAGCAGTTCTGCTCTATCTTCGTGTTCTCATGGGGAGCGCTAAACACTTACGGATTATACAGCGCCTGTGTGTGTGTGGGAAGGGGGGGGGGAGTTGGCAAGCATTCAGGCTTAATTCAGGGAAGTGGAGCACACATTCGATTCGTCAAGGAACCTTCCCTGAGGAATTGCTGCTTTGCAAATATCCTTCTTAATATTAAAATGGTATACAATACCGACAGGTTGATAAGTAAAACATGTGCAACAGTTGGGTATCTTGATTCCGAAACGTTTCGCCTACACAGTAGGTCTTTTCAGTCGAGTACAGAAGAGCGAGCAGAAGCAGTAGAGATGTAAAGACAGTATCATCAGTCCTTCACTTTTATATTCCTCTGATCGTCGATGCCTCCACAGTTTTGTCGTTGAAGCCTCGGAGGTTATATTATCATATGACATGATATTTAACTGCAGATGCTTCCCTTAAGCTTCACCTGGGGTCCCTCCTCCGGCAGGTAAATCAGCAGGTGAACCTCTACGGAGCTCACCCATACTACCAGTGTGTGGAGAACGACGGGCGTGCTCATGGCCTTCTCCTCCTCAACAGTAACGCCATAGGTATGGACAGGTGGTGTGATAAATAAAAAAAAATAAAATGATTAACAAAAAATAATAATATATACTCTTTTGCATGTTAATGCACCAACATAAAGGCCCTGTATTTCGAAAAGACAACTGCAAATAGCTGTATCTCTGCATCTTGCCGAGTGGTTTATTGCCAGAAATAACTGTTTTAAATTAGATCAATTTAGATTTAGAAAGGGCGTAGGGAAGTACTGGTTTTCAGAGTTGTCGATGCGTGGAACAATCTGCCGAGTAGGGTAATAAGAGATCTGACAATTATACGAGTGAAGGGGCTGGGTTTGATTAGTACCTCAGGTGTGATAGTCTAGAAAACCAATAGCTTGAAGAATGAGACACTCTTGCAACATGAGTGAGGTATTGAAGCAAATTTTTGGGTAGCTCTGGGAAAAAGTTGGATATTTACGCGAGTGGGAATGGGTGATTTTGATAAGGACCTGTCTTATCTGAGCCAGTAGGTCTGCTGTAGCGTTCCTCCATTCTTATGTTCCTCAGACTACCAGTTGCTCGACTACCCGGCCATAACCTTCAGAACTATCGGTGGCGTGTTGGACTTGTATCTGATGCTGGGTCCTCAGCCGGAAACCGTGGTCTCTCAGTACACAGCTCTCATCCATCGTCCCAGCATCCCTCCGTACTGGGCTCTAGGCTTCCATCTTTCCAGGTCAGGAAATGGAAAACAATTCTTCACACACAGTCGAGTCGCTATTAAGTCCTCATTTCACCTTGTAACATGGCCTCTTATACTGTCTTTGTTTCATATGCGAGTTTTATTTATGGAATGCTTCTAAAGTTTGTTTTTTAAATAACCGACCTCAATATTGAAAAATTAATCCATGTTAAGCGCTAAACCCAAGTGAGTCATTCAGCGCAAGACGTGTTGGAGGCTCGATCCTCCGTCTGGTGAGCGCCAGACAGACGCGCTTCCTATTTGTACTCGCCTAGATGTTCCACCTCAATATTGAGAGTCATGTTTCTCGGCAAATCTGGTAGAGTGAATATGAGAATGGTATACAGTTCCGACAGGTTGAAAGTAAGACACATGTGCAACTGTTAGGTATCTGAAGGTACCTGATTACATCGTCTTTACATCTCTGCTGCTTCTGTTAACTCTTGTGTACTCGACTGAAGAAGCCTACTGTGTAGGCGAAACGTTTCGGAATAAAAATGCTTAACAATTGCACATGTGTCTTAACAAATCTGGTAGATTTTTTTTAACATCTCTAATGGCGAAACCGTAAAAGATTGTTATAAATGGCTCATGGAACTTTGGCTTTCAGACTTACCAACTGTAAACAGAGATTCATTATTCTTCCTCGCGAGCACAGTCCTTTGATCAAGAGCCCGGGATTCTCCTTTTATTTAAATGCAGAGGAAATTTCCTCATCCGTCAAAATTTTGGCTCTTAACGAAACTACATACATTGCAGATAAAACTTTTGTTGGAACAACGTTTCGCTCTGCGCAAAGCTTATCAAATTATGTCATGACTAGATAAGCCTAACAAACACGCTTGTTCTGAAGCATGTCTCTTCTCAACTACCGTCAACAGCACTCCACACTGCATCTCATTTCAACTGTGTATGACACCAGCGGGTTGAGCACCGCTTCACGAACACACAAGAGAAATATACGTTTGTAAAAACAAAACAAAACACAATACTGGTATTCTATCTGGGCTTATTAGAATATAAATACTTTTCCTTTAAATGTTTGACTCCCTAGGCCATTTATTGCCTCGGAAGTTTGGAGGAATACGCGAGACATTTGTTGAATTGATTTTATTTATTCTTAAGCAGTAGTTCCCAACTTTCTAGTGTGAAAAGGCCAGTTTTAAGAAGCCAAATTTAAAGGAGGGCCACACTGTGTGATTTTTCTAATTTTTGTGACTGTTGACACTGTGGAACCTACATAAGAGCGAATTCATAATTTTATTTGAGGGTCGCACCCATTTCCTAGAGGGGCCACATGTGGCCCTCGGACCCCAGGTTGGGGACATCTACAAGTTTAATCAATCTGTCAAGCCCATACTTTCTTACAAGATGCATAAATTATTTGGAAAGTTTTCATCGATGTGATATCCGTCAACGATGGAGGGTTGGGGTGGGATTTGTACCTTAATTCTGATAAAGAGCTCTTGATCCAAGGAGTTGGTGTTACCTTCCCCCACGACGGTAGGTCAAATCTGACTACCTCCCATTTCCCATGCAGTGTATCAACCCATAATGGTTTAAGCGATTCCACACTCATGTACAGTAAAACTTGCGTAATGTACAGTAAAACTACCTTATGGTACGTTCATAGTATAAGGATCCACATCCTTATACTACGAACGTAATGGGACCTACATTCTCTAACTCATTCTTTAGTTTAAAGACTCTCCTACACCCATTTTTAGGAGTAAGGAGCTCCTGTAGCGCCTTCCTCAGTTTCTAGTTGTCACTCTTTCCCTGCCACAGGTACGGGTATCAGTCCCTGGATGAGATGAAGGCGGCGGTGGTCAGGACGAGAGCGGCCGGGATACCACAGGTAAGTCTTTAAGTACTTTTTAAATACTGTAAGTGTTTCCTCCTCCTGCAGGTGGTTCCTGAACTTATGTAGTGCTTCCTCCTGCGCTATAATACCCTGCCTCGCCCACCACTGTACACTGCCTCGCCCACCACTGTACACTGCCTCGCCCACCACTGTACACTGCCTCGCCCACCACTGTACACTGCCTCGCCCACCACTATACACTGCCTCGCCCACCACTGTACTCTGCCTCGCCCACCACTGTACACTGCCTCGCCCACCACTATACACTGCCTCGCCCACCACTGTACACTGCCTCGCCCACCACTGTACACTGCCTCGCCCACCACTGTACTCTGCCTCGCCCACCACTGTACTCTGCCTCGCCCACCACTGTACACTGCCTCGCCCACCACTGTACACTGCCTCGCCCACCACTGTACACTGCCTCGCCCACCACTGTACACTGCCTCGCCCACCACTGTACACTGCCTCGCTCACCACTGTATACTGCTTCGCCCACCACTGTATACTGCCTCGCTCACCACTGTACACTGCCTCGCCCACCACTGTACACTGCCTCGCCCACCACTGTACACTGCCTCGCCCACCACTGTACACTGCCTCGCCCACCACTGTACACTGCCTCGCCCACCACTGTACACTGCCTCGCCCACCACTGTACACTGCCTCGCCCACCACTGTACACTGCCTCGTACAGTGCCACCACTGTACACTGCCTCGCCCACCACTGTACACTGCCTCGCCCACCACTGTACACTGCCTCGCCCACCACTGTACACTGCCTCGCCCACCACTGTACACTGCCTCGCCCACCACTGTACACTGCCTCGCCCACCACTGTACACTGCCTCGCCCACCACTGTACACTGCCTCGCCCACCACTGTACACTGCCTCGCCCACCACTGTACACTGCCTCGCCCACCACTGTACACTGCCTCGCCCACCACTGTACACTGCCTCGCCCACCACTGTACACTGCCTCGCCCACCACTGTACACTGCCTCGCCCACCACTGTACACTGCCTCGCCCACCACTGTACACTGCCTCGCTCACCACTGTACACTGCCTCGCCCACCACTGTACACTGCCTCGCCCACCACTGTACACTGCCTCGCCCACCACTGTACACTGCCTCGCCCACCACTGTACACTGCCTCGCCCACCACTGTACTCTGCCTCGCCCACCACTGTACACTGCCTCGCCCACCACTGTACACTGCCTTAGGGACGTTGTTTACTACTATGTCCACTCTCTTTTCCACTCTCATTTTTTTCTCTTTCATCTTCCCTCTTTCCTCTTCCTTCTCTTCCCTGTTTCTCTTCCGTGGTTCTCTTGTGGCAAGGGTGGAAACATAGGGCGTGTTTCCTTACACCTGCTGTCCCGTTCACCTAGCAAGCAAGTAGGTACCTGGGTGTTAGTTGACTGGTGTGGGTCGCATCCTGGGCGGATAAAATTGAAATAAGACAGTCCTTCGATGACGTACTGCCTTCAAAATCTTATCTTCCCCCTCTGTCATTCCCTTTCCCTTTTCTTTCTCTTCCTTCTTTCTCTCCCCCCTCCCTTCTGATCAATACCAGTATCACCCACCTCCATCTTACATTAGTGGGATTTTCCTCTCTGTTTTTGCAAACTTCCTGCCGCTCCCTCTCCCCCACTCATCTCCCTCACCTTCAAAGCCGCCTCCATCCTCCCACTCACCTTCCACCACTTACCCTCCTCCTCTGTCTACCTGTCAATACACTGCTACTGTTTTCACAGTGTACTGGTTCTGAAACACACTATAGCAGTCGTCCTCCTGCTGTGAGAACACTGCAGGTGCTCTCACAGTAGGAGGACGAGTTGTTTAACATGTCCTGCTAATAACTTTACGACTGCTTTCATAAGATCTTGATGTCTCTTGAGTTTATATGACTACCTTCAGGAGGCCTTGGCCTCTGACAGCCACGTCTTCCCTCCTTCCGAGGACCTGCTGGAGTTTTCTCAGTGTGTAACTTTTATATGGAAAAGGATAGGCGAACATTTTTGGGTTTTCTTTCAATGTAGCAGCTCACTGTAGGTGTTCCTATGTAACCATCTATAGAATAGGAGAGTCGCACACTGCATGTGTTCCCACCATGTTTTATTATGGAGAATAATTTAGCCGCATTCATCAGGTGTTCCCACCCGTGTATCTATCAGAGAGCAGGATAGCAGAACACTGTATAGGTGTTCCCACCATGTAGTGTGTGGGAACATGCACTATGTGGCTATTCAGTAGCCATATTGTGCGGGTTTTCTCAATCTTGTTTAATAAAAAAACCACCCTCGGCCAGGACGTGCAGTACGGGGACATCGACTACATGGACCGCAGGATGGACTTCAGCATCGACCAAGAGCACTTCGGGGACCTGCCGAGCTACGTCGAGACCCTCAAAGCTGACGGAGTGCACTTCGTAGCTATCCTCGACCCAGCCATCAACGCTGAGGTGAGGCAGGCACGGAAGAAGGGAGGGAATGAAGCATCGGAGAAAAGAAGAGCCGCGATAAAGCAGGGAATGGAGAATGGGAGAAGGGATGAAGAGATGGGAAAAAATTAAGAAGGAAATAGGAAGGGATGAAGGAGGAAAGGAAGGGAGAGGCGGACGAACTGAAAGACAGGAGAGGAGAAACAGGCAGACAGACAAGCAGGGAAGGAGGCAAGCAAGCGGGTAGGTAGAGAGACGAGGAAGCAGCAAACTCATGTGACCCTCCAGGCTGTCCAGGTTCATCAAACTTGCCCAGCGAACAACTATCTCAGCGCTTCACGTGAGGCCGCTAGTATGTAGAGACAAATTCTTTGTGAAATTATCAAACCTCGTGGAATTCAGCAACAAGAGAAGCTCGTTGGCGTTCGCCTGACTCCAGGCTGGAATCCAGATTATGCATATTTAGTAATAATCACCGAGAAATGCGTAGGAAGAGGTGATACAAAATGGTACTGGTGTAAGGATTGGCCTGGTGGCGGTGATATTTATTTTGTTGGTGGTGCTGGTTAATATAACTCTGCTAGTATAATATGTAAACATTGCTCATTGATTCTCATCAGGAATGACAGGAACTTGGCGGCAGTGCAATTTAGGTGATGACAGTGTTGGCACCAGTGCCGCTGCTGGAAGACGATCGCTTGAAGATTTTCTTAAGCTTGCTTCCTCTCAGAATTGTTTGAGCTTCGCTTGTCACTGAAGTGGCTGGGCCGGAACGATTTGCGGGAGGAGGAAGAGAAAGGAGGGAAGGGAGGACAGGAAGAATAGTAGGGAGAGGGATGAGGAAGAAGTGGGGGAAGAGGGAGAGTGAGAAAAGTGGAACAAGCAGGAGAAAGGAGGAAGCAGGTGGAAGGATGAGGTAGGAGGAAGAGCAGAGAGGGAGCAGGAGGAAGGAGAGAGATGATAATCCAACAGGGAAAATATTTTCTTAGCAAAGATATATATATATATATATATATATATATATATATATATATATATATATATATATATATATATATATATATATATATATATAATGTTAATAATAATAAATATTCTGTCTGTGATACACAACGACTGAAAAATTTCTGTGCTGTATTTTAAAGGTAAATTAATATTAGAGTTGTGTAAGCTTGAGCAAAAAAATTTAATCCCTTTAGGAATAAAAAAACATAATCAAGCAACAAAAACATTAACGATGGGTATTTCTTTTTCCGAAATGTCGAGTGGAAATTCAGATTACATGTTGGCTGTTTGTTTTGTATTTCCCTGAGGTGTTTTGTAAGTGGAGTGTGACGGTGACCTATGTGTGAGCAACGTGGTGGTGGTGGTGGTGGTGGTGGTGGTGGTGCTGCTGCTATCCCTGGTGGTGGTGCTGCTGTTGTTGATGCTGTCGGTGTGACAGTTATGACGGCAATATGTACAGTGGAACGACGTCACCTTAATTACATTGCGTGTATCCAACCATTAAAGAAAATGATCTGAGGTAAACGGTACCTCTTGTGTACAGACGGGAGCTCTAGAAGAAAGGTGGGGTTATGGGTGTTCCCGTGTTATCTTGTTATCCTGTTATCCTTTGCGTGTTCTGCTTGACGAACACACACACACACACACACACACACACACACACACACACACACACACAAGTGAGCCAGGAGAGAGAGAGAGGGTCTGTAAGAAGACTTTGCACAGAATACCACGCAGTAGACTGGTTGAAAAGCAAGAGGAGCAGGCAGGAATGGTAGGAAAAGTACTGCAATAGATCAGGGAATACCTGATAGGACTGAAATAACGTGTGTTGGTACGAGACGAGGTATCAGAGTGGGTGCATGTGTCGAATGGGGTTCTACAAGGGTCGGTCCCAGGTCTGGTGATGTTGTATATGTGAATGACATGACGGAAGGGTTAGTCAGAGATGTCCCTGATCGTAGACAACGTGAAACTACTGAGGAGAATACAAGCGGACGAGGATCACATAAGCCTACAAGGGGATCTGGACAGGCTGTAAGCCTGGTTCGACAAATGAGTCCTGGAATTTAACCATAGCAAGTGCAAAGTTATGAAGCTTAGGGAAGGACAAAGAAGACTGCAACTGGAGTACAGCCTAAGAAGCCAGAGGCTGCAAAACTTACTCGAGGAAAAGGATCCTGGGGGTGAGCATCATGCTGAGCACATCTCCTGAGGCGCACAGCAACCAAATAACTGCTGCAGCATATGGGCGCCTGGCAAACCTGAGAACAGCGTTTCGACATATAAGTAAGGATTCATTCACGGCACTGTACACCGTGCAGTGCCTATATTGGAGTATGCTGTACCAGTATGAAACCAACAACAAGTCAAGCACGTCAAAAAGTTAGAGAAAGTGCAAATGTTTACATCAGGACTAGTCCCGGAGCTGAGGTGTGTGTCCTACAAGGACATGCTAAGGGAACTCAACCTGACAACACTAAAGGACAGGAGGGATAAGGGGGGGGGGACATGATAACAAATAAAATACTGAGAGGAATTAATAAAGAGGATAGAGACGGAATGTTTCAGAGATGTGACACAGCAACAAGGTGACACAGCAACAAGGTGACACAGCAACAAGGTGACACAGCAACAAGGTGACACAGCAACAAGGGGACACAGCAACAAGGTGACACAGCAACAAGGTGACACAGCAACAAGGTGACACAGCAACAAGGTGACACAGCAACAAGGTGACACAGCAACAAGGTGACACAGCAACAAGGTGACACAGCAACAAGGGGACACAGCAACAAGGTGACACAGCAACAAGGTGACACAGCAACAAGGTGACACAGCAACAAGGTGACACAGCAACAAGGTGACACAGCAACAAGGTGACACAGCAACAAGGTGACACAGCAACAAGGTGACACAGCAACAAGGTGACACAGCAACAAGGTGACACAGCAACAAGGTGACACAGCAACAAGGTGACACAGCAACAAGGTGACACAGCAACAAGGGGACACAGCAACAAGGTGACACAGCAACAAGGTGACACAGCAACAAGGTGACACAGCAACAAGGTGACACAGCAACAAGGTGACACAGCAACAAGGTGACACAGCAACAAGGTGACACAGCAACAAGGTGACACAGCAACAAGGTGACACAGCAACAAGGTGACACAGCAACAAGGTGACACAGCAACAAGGTGACACAGCAACAAGGTGACACAGCAACAAGGTGACACAGCAACAAGGTGACACAGCAACAAGGTGACACAGCAACAAGGTGACACAGCAACAAGGTGACACAGCAACAAGGGGACACAGCAACAAGGTGACACAGCAACAAGGTGACACAGCAACAAGGTGACACAGCAACAAGGTGACACAGCAACAAGGTGACACAGCAACAAGGTGACACAGCAACAAGGTGACACAGCAACAAGGTGACACAGCAACAAGGTGACACAGCAACAAGGGGTCACAACTGGAAGTTGAAAACTCAGATGAGTTACAGGAATGTTAGGAAGTACTTCTTCAGTCATCGAGTTGTCAGGAAGTGGAACAGTCAGGAGTGTGACATAGTTGAGGCAGGATAGGTTTAAGAAGAGGTGTGATAAAGCTCATGGAGCAGGGAGAGAGTGGACCTAGTAGCAACCAGTGAAGAGGCGGGGCCAGGAGCTGTGAATCGATCCCTGCAACCACATATAGATTAATGCGCACACACACACACACACACACACACACACACACACACACACACACACACACACACACACACACACACACAAACACACACACAGAAATCTTTCACAGAAGTCCAAAGGATTTCATGGGTCTTCTAGGAAAAATACAGTGAGGCCAATAATAAAGTGTGCGCGCCTGAGAGAAATAGTAATCACAGATCAGCCAAAAAGAAAATATAGATCTAGAAGTGGTGGAAGACACAGAACGTAGTGGAATGGTTTGATATCCAGGCAGGAGGAGGAGGAGGAGGAGGAGGAGGAGGAGGAGGAGGAGGAGAAGGAGAAGGAGAAGGAGGAGGAGGCAGTGAAGAAGTGTGGTAGTAAGATGGACGGAAGTAAGAAGATCGTGTGGAGTGTGGCTGCACATACCAGAGTTACTGGAGAACGTGTTTCAGAGGCAGGAGGAATTTCAGTGACGATAAAAATACTCAGAGAATCTAAAAGAGAAGTGAAGAAGTGGGAAGGCATAACCATAGAGGAAAGAAGCTCCAAGGAGCAGTGGAATAAAAGTGCGACCCTGTCGAGGAACTACAGACTACAGTGAAATACAGAGGGTCACCTTACACCTGGAATCCAGTGAGAGTTGCGATGGTTAGGTGAGGCAGGTCTCGCCTAGAAGCAAGAGTACCAACTGCTACTAGAAGTACATAACAGAGCGAGAGAGAGAGAGACAGATCTGAGTGCTATGGCAGGGAGGGAAGGTTGGTAATATTGGGGTGAGATTTGAGCACTGACGCTCTGTTATTGTTGAGAAGTGCAAGACTAGTTTTAGCCATTCCAGGACGAGAAATAGAGGTTTGATCCTCTGTCAGGTAATCACGAGGATGTCTGAGACCTAGAGAGGGAGAGACAGTGGGGTGAGAGAAAGATATGTGGAGGCTTCAGTGAGGTAAAAGCTGGATCATGCAACGGAGGCTTCAGTAACGGGAAGGTGAAACATACAACGGAAGCTCCAGTAACGGGAAGGTGAAACATACAACGGAAGCTCCAGTAACGGGAAGGTGAAACATACAACGGAAGCTCCAGTAACGGGAAGGTGAAACATACAACGGAAGCTCCAGTAACGGGAAGGTGAAACATATAACGGAAGCTCCAGTAACGGGAAAGTGAAACATACAACGGAAGCTCCAGTAACGGGAAGGTGAAACATACAACGGAGGTTTCAGTGAAAAAGATCCTTCAAGAGGGGGGGGGGTTCTTTGATAATTGAAGAGGGCTTGATCCAAGGAATTAAACCTGTTAGCCCCTTCTTAGGATCAGACCTAATTACTCTCCATTACCTGGACGCTGTATAACCCCCACGAGTTTAGCTCTTCCCCTTCAAGTGTTCTGCAGTTATCACAGAGACCAGTTTTCTGCAGTTATCACAGAGACCAGTTTTCTGCAGTTATCACAGAGACCAGTGTTCTGCAGTTATCACAGAGACCAGTGTTCTGCAGTTATCACAGAGACCAGTTTTCTGCAGTTATCACAGAGACCAGTTTTCTGCAGTTATCACAGAGACCAGTGTTCTGCAGTTATCACAGAAACCAGTTTTCTGCAGTTATCACAGAGACCAGTTTTCTGCAGTTATCACAGAGACCAGTGTTCTGCAGTTATCACAGAGACCAGTGTTCTGCAGTTATCACAGAGACCAGTTTTCTGCAGTTATCACAGAGACCAGTTTTCTGCAGTTATCACAGAGACCAGTGTTCTGCAGTTATCACAGAGACCAGTGTTCTGCAGTTATCACAGAGACCAGTGTTCTGCAGTTATCACAGAGACCAGTGTTCTGCAGTTATCACAGAGACCAGTGTTCTGCAGTTATCACAGAGACCAGTGTTCTGCAGTTATCACAGAGACCAGTGTTCTGCAGTTATCACAGAGACCAGTGTTCTGCAGTTATCACAGAGACCAGTGTTCTGCAGTTATCACAGAGACCAGTGTTCTCTAGTTATCACAGAGACCAGTGTTTTCTAGTTATCACAGAGACCAGTGTTCTCTAGTTATCACAGAGACCAGTGTTCTCTAGTTATCACAGAGACCAGTGTTCTCTAGTTATCACAGAGGCCAGTGTTCTCTAGTTATCACAGAGACCAGTGTTCTGCAGTTATCACAAAGACCAGTGTTTTCTAGTTATCACAGAGACCCGTGTTCTCTAGTTATCACAGAGACCCGTGTTCTCTAGTTATCACAGAGACCAGTGTTCTGCAGTTATCACAGAGACCAGTGTTCTGCAGTTATCACAGAGACCAGTGTTCTGCAGTTATCACAGAGACCAGTGTTCTGCAGTTATCACAGAGACCAGTGTTCTGCAGTTATCACAGAGACCAGTTTTCTGCAGTTATCACAGAGACCAGTTTTCTGCAGTTATCACAGAGACCAGTGTTCTGCAGTTATCACAGAGACCAGTGTTCTGCAGTTATTACAGAGACCAGTGTTCTGCAGTTATCACAGAGACCAGTGTTCTGCAGTTATCACAGAGACCAGTGTTCTGCAGTTATCACAGAGACCAGTTTTCTGCAGTTATCACAGAGACCAGTGTTCTGCAGTTATCACAGAGACCAGTGTTCTGCAGTTATCACAGAGACCAGTGTTCTCTAGTTATCACAGAGACCTGTGTTCTCTAGTTATCACAGAGGCCAGTGTTCTCTAGTTATCACAGAGACCAGTGTTCTGCAGTTATCACAGAGACCAGTGTTCTCTAGTTATCACAGAGACCCGTGTTCTCTAGTTATCACAGAGACCAGTGTTCTCTAGTTATCACAGAGACCAGTGTTCTGCAGTTATCACAGAGACCAGTTTTCTGCAGTTATCACAGAGACCAGTTTTCTACAGTTATCACAGAGACCAGTGTTCTGCAGTTATCATAGAGACCAGTGTTCTCTAGTTATCACAGAGACCAGTGTTCTGCGGTTATCACAGAGACCAGTGTTCTGCAGTTATCACAAAGACCAGTATTCTGCAGTTATCATAGAGACCAGTTTTCTGCAGTTATCATAGAGACCAGTGTTCTCTAGTTATCACAGAGACCAGTGTTCTGCAGTTATCACAGAGACCAGTGTTCTGCAGTTATCACAAAGACCAGTATTCTGCAGTTATCATAGAGACCAGTTTTCTGCAGTTATCATAGAGACCAGTGTTCTCTAGTTATCACAGAGACCAGTGTTCTCTAGTTATCACAGAGACCAGTGTTCTGCAGTTATCATAGAGACCAGTATTCTGCAGTTATCACAGAGACCAGTATTCTGCAGTTATCACAGAGACCAGTGTTCTCTAGTTATCACAGAGACCAGTGTTCTGCAGTTATCACAGAGACCAGTATTCTGCAGTTGTCACAGAGACCAGTGTTCTGCAGTTATCACAGAGACCAGTGTTCTCTAGTTATCACAGAGACCAGTGTTCTGCAGTTATCAAAGAGACCAGTATTCTGCAGTTATCACAGAGACCAGTGTTCTCTAGTTATCATAGAGACCAGTATTCTGCAGTTATCATAGAGACCAGTGTTCTCTAGTTATCATAGAGACCAGTATTCTGCAGTTATCATAGAGACCAGTATTCTGCAGTTATCACATAGCTGCCTTTTTCAATTTACCGGCATTTAATTTTCACATGAAAACCGGTTTTTAAATTTTCCAAATTTCTTCAATAAACTCTGGCAAATTTGACAACTAAAGAGCCTGAGATTAGCGTCAAAATGTCTGTGACGTCGACACAGTGGCAAGACGATCAGGCGAGGAGCTGTATACTGACATCAGTTTCTTTCATGAATCTGAAATTTTACACAGCACCACATCAATGCGAATCTTCCTTTGAACGAAATCCACCATCGCTGAAAGTTTGAAGCCAGTCAAACGAAGCATTCTCCAGCTATACCCTGTAATCCAACACTTTAACACGTATTAACAAAGTAATTTGGTACTTTTTCATCTACACAACCTAAGCTTAAGCAAATAAGAACATAAGAAGAACATAAGAACGAAGGAACACTGCAGAAGGCCTACTGGCCCATGCGAGGCAGGTCCAAGTCTCCTACCGGCTTAAGCCAATGCACCCAACCTAGTCAGGTCAGGTCACATTGACTTAAAGGGAGGAACACGGCAACCGACCTGGTAGCACAAGCTATCAGGTCTAACTCACACCCACCCACATCCACTCATGTATTTATCCAACCTATTTTTAAAGCTACACAACGTTCTGGCCTCTATAACGGTACTTGGGAGTTTGTTCCACTCATCCACAACTCTATTACCAAACCAGTACTTTCCTATAGACTCCCACAATAATACCAACTTACTATATAGGATATACCAGTGTAGAAAGTTTGCCACTGATCACAGTAATCTTCCTGAATTTAACACAGGGGAACCAACATCTGCAGCAGTTTATTTAACACTAACCAGAAAATACCTGCACGTGTCAGTGAAATTTTGAACCCGCTCGGATCTGGCATTCTAAGTTTGTTTACGAAATCCTTGAGAAGAAATATAAAATACTCTCGGTGACTTTAAGATATCCCTTTAGGGATTCCTGAATACCTTTGTTTTCTGCCGAATATGAATGGAAGTAAATACATCTAAATAGACGTGAAACGGGAAGTACGAAACAATATTGAAATTATGGAAGCCGGAAAAGAAGAGAATAATATTGTTGGATTCGTGAGGTCTGAGCGCGGAATACAGGTATCAATCATCACAAGAGGATTCCCTCAGAGGCAGAGGGAGGGATCCGGTGTTGAGGCGGAAACCTCATCTACTGGCTACATATTGATCTGATTGCGTGTTTATCAGAGAAGAAACATCAAAAGAATAAAGACGTGATGAGAATGATGAGTATGTGAGGAGGGGGAGAGAGAGGAGGGAGGAGAATGGGACAGAGAAAGACAGCATCCTCCATGGAGGGACCATCTTGAACGGGGCCTCTAGAAATAGTTACGACACACCAGGGAATGGAAAGTACTAGGTGGAGGTGTCCGATAAATGTCTTTGAATCCTATGGTTGTCCTCTACTCTATCCTGTTCCCTACACCTTTCCTTCCCCTCCTCTCCCATCCTATCCTACTCCA
Source organism: Cherax quadricarinatus (assembly GCF_038502225.1). NCBI lineage: Eukaryota > Metazoa > Arthropoda > Malacostraca > Decapoda > Parastacidae > Cherax > Cherax quadricarinatus. The sequence goes on along the minus strand of NC_091304.1, from coordinate 8,390,869 downwards.
TCTTTTCCGAGTCACTATCCTCAAGGTTCCGTTCTTCCACCCTAGTTTACCTTAATTAATAACGCTACTCTCACAGCCTACAGTTTCCTCTCCTCATCTCTTCCTTTTCATCAACCTCAGCCTCCCCCACTTCTCTATCAGTGAACTTTCTCCCTCCCTTCTCTTTCCCTCTCATCCTCTCTTGTCCTCCCCTCCACAAGTTTTTAATTCCCCACACTAATCTTACCACACAGTTTGCCTTATTCTTCTTCATAACATTTGAATTTTTATTTAATGACCTCTCAAGCAGCTTAGCGCGCGCGCGCGTGTGTACTCACCTAGCTGAGGTTGCAGGGGTCGAGTCCTAGCTCCTGGCCCCGCCTCTTCACTGGTCGCTACTGGATCACTCTCCCTGAACCGTGAGCTTTATCATATCTCTACTTAAAGTTATGTATGGATCCTGTGTGTGTGTGTGTGTGTTACAGAAAGGAAGGGGTACGGAAAAGTATTCATCAGAGTGAAGAGTTGAAATCTGTGGGGACAAGTCTTAGTACCGTGGAGGGCGCAGTTAATTTCCTGGAACGGGTAAACTTGTGTCAGCTCTCACGGATAAGCTGTGTTTTCAGTGTTCCTTCTCCTGCCTCGCTCAGTCTGGCCTCCAGTGCCCTCGGAAAATATAAAACATTGCCTTTACTATTTATTTTGGAGAACTGTACACACTTTTTTAATATTTCCGTGAACCGGGGGGGAAGAATGTGACTTTGTATGAGTTCTGTGTGGAGGATTGTACCGAGTCTTCCCCAACGGTAAGTAAACGGTCGCTGCTGCTGCTGGAGTCCGCTGTACCGTAAACGGCTACAACATTCTACAGTAGACACCATGGTGTGTAGCAGCTCACACCGGATGGTTCTTGCTAGTCACCATCAGCGTTAACAACACCAAAGTGTAATATGAGAAAATCCCTCGTCAGGTGATTTCCCTGACGAACGCTTCAACAATTCCACGGTTGAGAGAGGTGCCTCGTGGGAAGTTTCAACAAACTATCCACTTCTGCGGGAAAATCTAAATATGGGAAATTTCTTTGATCAACTGTGTATCCTGCATTCCAGAGTATGTTGTGAATGCGGACCTTCTCAGTGTTGCTTGGGCAGGAAAAGCCAGATATATTGTGGCAAGAAAGAGGCTCGGGCCAGAGGTCCTGAACAAATGAAACAGCTTTAGAAACTAGATAAATTATGGTCGCTAAGCGATCCGAGAAACGTATCCCCAAATTGCATAACCCCAGACCTCTGTACGTCAGTGTAAGAGGAAATATTTGTGCAGAGTGCGGCACAAGTTTCTGATTCCGATAAATATTAGCACTGAAGAATCAGATCGGGTATAGAGAAGTTATCACATGGACACTATCCCGATTTTTTCCAGTATAAATGGCAAATTAGGAGATACACAGTTTTAAACTAATTCATAATTTCCAGTAGGAAGCATCAGCTTCGATAACAAACTAAGCAGGGATTCTCTTGTTATATCATAAAGCCCAACATCCCAAAACACACCAACATATTAAGCCTGAAGCCAGAATTTGAATTAAAAGTTATAAGCGTTAAAAGTTGAAAACACAGGTGAGTTAGAAATTATAACATGAAAATCGTTGTTTCACTTCTGTCATTTTTTCTCTATATAAGAAAAAACTGTAAATTGGGACCAACACAAGATGGTGTTGGTCTCAGTTGTAGTCCAAGATGTGTCCTCTGTAATACTGAACAGACACAATCAAGTCCATGAAGGTGATCCTGAGCCAGGAGGCCATGAAGGTGATCCTGAGCCAGGAGGCCATGAAGGTGATCCTGAGCCAGGAGGCCATGAAGGTGATCCTGAGCCAGGAGGCCATGAACGTGATCTTGAGCCAGGAGGCCATGAAGGTGATCCTGAGTCAGGAGGCCATGAAGGTGATCCTGAGCCAAGAGGCCATGAAGGGGATCCTGAGCCAGGAGGCCATGAAGGTGATCCTGAGCCAGGAGGCCATGAAGGTGATCCTGAGCCAGGAGGCCATGAAGGTGATCCTGAGCCAGGAGGCCATGAAGGTGATCCTGAGCCAGGAGGCCATGAAGGTGATCCTGAGCCAGGAGGCCATGAACGTCAGGCTCTGCCGCCTAGCTAAAACTGTTTGAAAAAACTTGAAGGTAAATGAGGACACACGCCTTGCAGAGCTAAACCTGAAGCATGATGCCAGTAACAAGCTTCAGAAGGACCCAAGCTTGGTGGCCACACTCTCAGAAGAACGCCAACAGTAAGCTTGGTGGCCACACTCACAGAAGAACGTCAACAGTAAGCTTGGTGGCCACACTCTCAGAAGAACGCCAACAGTAAGCTTGGTGGCCACACTCACAGAAGAACGTCAACGGTAAGCTTGGTGGCCAAACTCTCAGAAGAACGCCAACAGTAAGCTTGGTGGCCACACTCACAGAAGAACGTCAACAGTAAGCTTGGTGGCCACACTCTCAGAAGAACGCCAGCAGTAAGCTTGGTGGCCACTGTTACAAAAAACGCGATTCTAAAAGCTTAGAGATCTCCAGTGAATACTAGAAAGGACTGCCCTTCTAGCATCCAGCCTGTTACTGGGTTTTCGTAACAATTAGTCAGTATCCTTGTCCAATTATCCATTAGAATTCAGTATGATTCAATAGTGCTTCAGGATTACAACTGGTAGGCTACTAACTAGAGAAATTAAAATTTAATAAATTTATTAAGTCTAGAGGTATATTATTAAATTAAATTAAATTAATCACAGTAATCAAAGTAATATCACTTCTCTCGAGTACAATATTATTGTGCTGAAAGCACATATCGCATTTATAATTCTTAAGTACCGTCTGGTACATTAACATTTAATAAGATATTACAAATATGTACAAGTGTGTATGTGTGTAAGTGCTCTAAGTAGTTCACTATGTCTCACGACTCGACTAGACTTAAACAAGTGACTGACAAAGTCCTCAAATAAACTAACTTCTTGACCAACTGGCAATCAGAACAGTCTGCTTGAACAATAAAACGACTGATAAGCCGAACAACAATATAACAAGCAACTACGACACAATCAGGAACAAGGAGATAATATAAAGACAGCTAGTAGGGACCATCAGCAGATCTTACACAAAACTCCCATACTACTGAATCTAAGTTCAGCATAAGAAAATCCCCGACTGTGATAATACACAGATACCAGTACAAGTTAGGTCAGAAGCTACAGCTCAGGACCTGAGTTACTCAGAGTGTCTATGAGACTCACAACCTCAGTACAACGTCGAAAATCACCAAGTCTATACAATGTTCTGTGAACAGAGTTCCACAGAACTAACAAGAATAATGAGACAGACAATCTGCCCAACCACCAAGAGAGTCTAGACCAGACTGAATACTTCAGGCGAGGTGAGGACACCCCCCCCCCTCGATCACGTGATAGCTCCGTGGACAGCTGTCGTCCAGCAAGAAGCAGGCAGTCTAACGAGCCACAAGCGATAATTACAGTAGTTAGACAATCAAGACTTGAACTGAGCACATAATATGTTACATCCTACCTAACCAAAGGAAGCTAAGTCAAATAACAATATAAAGCAATACATTTACGATTTAGCTATTATGGCAAATACAAGCAATATAAAATTATATGAAAAGGTAATACACATGTAATATATATACATACATTGCAACCCATTCAGGGGTTGCAACAGCCACACACTCAGAAGAACGTCAACGGTAAGCTTGGTGGCCACACTCTCAGAAGAACGTCAACGGTAAGCTTGGTGGCCACACTCTCAGAACGTCAACAGTAAGCTTGGTGGCCACACTCTCAGAACGTCAACAGTAAGCTTGGTGGCCACACTCTCAGAAGAACGTCAACAGTAAGCTTGGTGGCCACACTCGCAGAAGAACGTCAACAGTAAGCTTGGTGGCCACACTCACAGAAGAATGCCAACAGTAAGCTTGGTGGCCACACTCTCAGAAGAACGTCAACAGTAAGCTTGGTGGCCACACTCACAGAAGAACGTCAACAGTAAGCTTGGTGGCCACACTCTCAGAAGAACGTCAACAGTAAGCTTGGTGGCCACACTCACAGAAGAACGTCAACAGTAAGCTTGGCGGCCACACTTAGAAGAACGTCAACAGTAAGCTTGGTGGCTACACTCTCAGAACGTCAACAGTAAGCTTGGTGGCCACACTCTCAGAAGAACGTCAACAGTAAGCTTGGTGGCCACACTCTCAGAAGAACGTCAACAGTAAGCTTGGCGGCCACACTTAGAAGAACGTCAACAGTAAGCTTGGTGGCCACACTCTCAGAACGTCAACAGTAAGCTTGGTGGCCACACTCTCAGAAGAACGTCAACAGTAAGCTTGGTGGCCACACTCTCAGAAGAACGTCAACAGTAAGCTTGGTGGCCACACTCTCAGAAAAACGTCAACAGTAAGCTTGGTGGCCACACTTTCAGAAGAACGTCAACAGTAAGCTTGGCCACACTCTCAGAAGAACGTCAACAGTAAGCTTGGTGGCCACACTCAGAAAAACGTCAACAGTAAGTTTGGTGGCCACACTCTCCGAAGAACGTCAACAGTAAGCTTGGTGGCCACACTCTCAGTAGAACGTCAACAGTAAGCTTGGTGGCCACACTCTCAGAAGAACGTCAACAGTAAGCTTGGTGGCCACACTCAGAAGAACGCCAACAGTAAGCTTTGTGGCCACACTCAGAAGAACGTCAACAGTAAGATGGGTGGCCACACTCTCAGAAGAACGTCAAGAGTAAGCTTGGTGGCCACACACTCAGAAGAACGTCAACAGTAAGCTTGGTGGCTACACACTCAGAAGAACGTCAACAGTAAGCTTGGTGGCCACACTCTCAGAAGAACGTCAACAGTAAGCTTGGTGGCCACACTCAGAAGAACGTCAACAGTAAGTTTGGTGGCCACACACTCAGAAGTACGTCAACAGTAAGCTTGGTGGCCACACACTCAGAAGAACGTCAACAGTAAGCTTGGTGGCCACACTCAGAAGAACGTCAACAGTAAGTTTGGTGGCCACACTCAGAAAAACGTCAACAGTAAGCTTGGTGGCCACACTCTCAGAAGAACGTCAACAGTAAGCTTGGTGGCCACACTCTCAGTAGAACGTCAACAGTAAGCTTGGTGGCCACACTCTCAGAAGAACGTCAACAGTAAGCTTGGTGGCCACACTCAGAAGAACGCCAACAGTAAGCTTGGTGGCCACACTCAGAAGAACGTCAACAGTAAGCTTGGTGGCCACACTCTTAGAAGAACTTCAACAGTAAGCTTGGTGGCCACACTCTCAGAAGAACGTCAACAGTAAGCTTGGTGGCGACACTCTCAGAAGAACGCCAACAGTAAGCTTGGTGGCCACACTCAGAAGAACGCCAACAGTAAGCTTGCTGGCCACACACTCAGAAGAACGCCAACAGTAAGCTTGGTGGCCACACTCTCAGAAGAACGCCAACAGTAAGCTTGGTGGCCACACTCTCAGAAGAACGCCAACAGTAAGCTTGGTGGCCACACTCTCAGAAGAACGTCAACAGTAAGCTTGGTGGCCACACTCTCAGAAGAACGCCAACAGTAAGCTTGGTGGCCACACTCTCAGAAGAACGCCAACAGTAAGCTTGGTGGCCACACTCTCAGAAGAACGCCAACAGTAAGCTTGGTGGCCACACACTCAGAAGAACGCCAACAGTAAGCTTGGTGGCCACACTCTCAGAAGAACGCCAACAGTAAGCTTGGTGGCCACACTCTCAGAAGAACGCCAACAGTAAGCTTGGTGGCCACACACTCAGAAGAACGCCAACAGTAAGCTTGGTGGCCACACTCTCAGAAGAACGCCAACAGTAAGCTTGGTGGCCACACTCTCAGAAGAACGCCAACAGTAAGCTTGGTGGCCACACTCTCAGAAGAACGCCAACAGTAAGCTTGGTGGCCACACACTCAGAAGAACGCCAACAGTAAGCTTGGTGGCCACACTCTCAGAAGAACGCCAACAGTAAGCTTGGTGGCCACACTCTCAGAAGAACGCCAACAGTAAGCTTGGTGGCCACACTCTCAGAAGAACGCCAACAGTAAGCTTGGTGGCCACACTCTCAGAAGAACGCCAACCCTAAGCTTGGTGTCCACACTCTCAGACGAACGTCAACAGTAAGCTTGGTGGCCACACTCTCAGAAGAACGCCAACAGTAAGCTTGGTGGCCACACTCTCAGAAGAACGCCAACAGTAAGCTTGGTGGCCACACTCAGAAGAACGCCAACAGTAAGCTTGGTGGCCACACACTCAGAAGAACGCCAACAGTAAGCTTGGTGGCCACACTCTCAGAAGAACGCCAACAGTAAGCTTGGTGGCCACACTCTCAGAAGAACGCCAACAGTAAGCTTGGTGGCCACACACTCAGAAGAACGCCAACAGTAAGCTTGGTGGCCACACTCTCAGAAGAACGCCAACAGTAAGCTTGGTGGCCACACACTCAGACGAACGCCAACAGTAAGCTTGGTGGCCACACACTCAGAAGAACGCCAACAGTAAGCTTGGTGGCCACACACTCAGAAGAACGCCAACAGTAAGCTTGGTGGCCACACACTCAGAAGAACGCCAACAGTAAGCTTGGTGGCCACACACTCAGAAGAACGCCAACAGTAAGCTTGGTGGCCACACACTCAGAAGAACGCCAACAGTAAGCTTGGTGGCCACACACTCAGAAGAACGCCAACAGTAAGCTTGGTGGCCACACACTCAGAAGAACGCCAACAGTAAGCTTGGTGGCCACACACTCAGAAGAACGTCAACAGTAAGCTTGGTGGCCACACACTCAGAAGAACGTCAACAGTAAGCTTGGTGGCCACACACTCAGAAGAACGTCAACAGTAAGCTTGGTGGCCACACACTCAGAAGAACGTCAACAGTAAGCTTGGTGGCCACACACTCAGAAGAACGTCAACAGTAAGCTTGGTGGCCACACACTCAGAAGAACGTCAACAGTAAGCTTGGTGGCCACACACTCAGAAGAACGCCAACAGTAAGCTTGGTGGCCACACACTCAGAAGAACGTCAACAGTAAGCTTGGTGGCCACACTCAGAAGAACGTCAACAGTAAGTTTGGTGGCCACACACTCAGAAGTACGTCAACAGTAAGCTTGGTGGCCACACACTCAGAAGAACGTCAACAGTAAGCTTGGTGGCCACACTCAGAAGAACGTCAACAGTAAGCTTGGTGGCCACACTCTTAGAAGAACTTCAACAGTAAGCTTGGTGGCCACACACTCAGAAGAACGTCAACAGTAAGGTTGGTGGCCACACACTCAGAAGAACGTCAACAGTAAGCTTGGTGGCCACACTCAGAAGAACGCCAACAGTAAGCTTGGTGGCCACACTCTCAGAAGAACGTCAACAGTAAGCTTGGTGGCCACACTCTCAGAAGAACGCCGACAGTAAGCTTGGTGGCCACACTCTCAGAAGAACGTCAACAGTAAGCTTGGTGGCCACACACTCAGAAGAACGCCAACAGTAAGCTTGGTGGCCACACACTCAGAAGAACGCCGACAGTAAGCTTGGTGGCCACACTCTCAGAAGAACGTTGTCTATGGATGTATACGCATTATCATCACGTCACATAAATGGTAAATAAAGTAATATTAACTTCCAACTCTGCACAAATACATTTCACATGACAAGTTTCTCAGAGACATCCGAGTCACCTGCAAAATGACATTTTTCCAGCGTTTTATTAGTGTTTATTTAAGGAAAACAAATTTAAGAGTCTAACTTAAATTTAATATTATTTTGTCAGTGGTGGAGAAAGTTTAAGTGTGTGTGTGTGTGTGTGTGTGTGTGTGTGTGTGTGTGTGTGTGTGTGTGTGGGTGTGTGTGTGTGTGTGTGTGTGTGTGTGTGTGTGTGTGTGTGTGTGTTTGTATGTATGTGTGTATGTGTGTGTGTGTGTGTGTGTGTGTGTGTGTGTGTGTGTGTGTGTGTGTGTGTGTGTGTGTGTATGTGTGTGTGTGTGTGTGTGTGTGTGTGTGTGTATGTGTGTGTACTCACCTATTTGTACTCACCTATTTGTGGTTGCAGGGGTCGAGTCCTAGCTCCTGGCCCCGCCTCTTCACCGGTTGCTACTAGACCCTCTCTCTCCCCGCTCCATGAGCTTTATCAAACCTCGTCTTAAAACTGTGTATGGTTCCTGCCTCCACTACGTCATTTTCTAGGCTATTCCACTGCCTTACAACTCTATGACTGAAGAAATACTTCCTACTATCTCTCTGACTCATTTGTGTCTTCAACTTCCAATTGTGGCCTCTTGTTTCTGTGTCCCCTCCCTGGAACATCCTGTCCTTGTCCACCTTGTCTATTCCACGCAGTATTTTATATGTCGTTATCATGTCTCCCCTGACCCTCCTGTCCTCCAGTGTCGTCAGGCCGATTTCCCTTAATCTTTCTTCATAGGACATTCCCCTTAGCTCTGGAACTAACCTTGTTGCAAACCTTTGTACTTTCTCTAGTTTCTTGACGTGCTTTATCAAGTGCGGGTTCCAAACAGGTGCTGCATACTCCAGTATGGGCCTGACATACACGGTGTACAGTGTCTTGAATGATTCCTTACTAAGGTGTCGGAATGCTGTTCTCAGGTTTGCCAGGCGCCCATATGCTGCAGCAGTTATCTGATTGATGTGTGCTTCCGGAGACATGCTCGGTGTTATACTCACCCCAAGATCTTTCTCCTTGAGTGAGGTTTGCAGTCTTTGGCCACCTAGCCTATACTCTGTCTGTGGTCTTCTGTGCCCTTCCCCTATCTTCATGACTTTGCATTTGGCAGGATTAAATTCGAGAAGCCATTTGCTGGACCAGGTGTCCAGTCTGTCCAGGTCTCTTTGAAGTCCTGTGTGTGTGTGTGTGTGTGTGTGTGTGTGTGTGTGTGTGTGTGTATATATGTGTGTGTGTGTGTGTGTGCGAGAGAGAGAGAGAGTCTGTGTCTGTGTTCTTCAAGTCATATCAATCAGTCGAGAAAACTCTCATGTCTTTCTCGAGCTTCTTCATGAGGTTGACCAATTACAAGCCCAAGTTGGCACTGGACTCAAAAATTCATCTTTCCTTTTAATAATTCATAATAATTAATGCGGCAGGATTACGTCTGACAAGTGTATTAAATTAATTTCTACAGCTTCATGTCCACTATTTAGCTAAGTATGGGATGGCTGGTAATTAACGTGGATCAACATTGACGAGGAGATTAGTACCAGTTAGGTAAAGACTTTTTTTATTAAGAGTTTGGCCCCTCAGAACCCCAGAAAGAATATGTCTCTGATATTATCTCGTCAGGGCCTCGTGGAACAACCTCGACATAATGTCTGGTGGCCTGGTGGTTAACGCTCTCGCTTCACACGGCGAGGGCCTGGGTTCGATTCCCAGCCAGAGTAGAAACATTGGACGTGTTTCTTTCCACCTGTTGTCTATGTTCCCCATCAGTAAAATGGGTACCTGGGTGTTAGTCGACTGGTGTGGGTCGCATCCTGGGACACTGACCTAAGGAGGCCTGGTCACAGACCAGGCCGCGGGGGCGTTGACCCCCGGAACTCTCTCCAGGTAAACTCCAGAAACACGTCTATTTCATTGTTTAATGCTTTCATTCATGGGGAAGCGCTAGAACCTTAAGTCGTGTATCGTCCGAAGAATGAGTGGCAATCAAATTTGATACAGAGAAGGGAACGAAACCTCCAATTCATCGAATCAAGAACTCATCAGTATCAAAGCACATTATTTGAACTTATTCCATCTCTCTGTATGGCGGTGATGCTGAGTCACCTCGGTAGCGACGCCTGAGAGCCCTCAGTGTCTCACTTGAAAACATCCTTACCTATTTATCGGCCTAAATATCAGTAGTATTTCCCCTTTCGTCAAAATCTGCTGATTTGTAGCCTATAAACTTAGAAATTGTTTGTTATATTGATCACGTTCCTAATAACAACACATTAATTACGACAGTAAACTGGTACTGATAACAGCAGGTTTTTAAGATAGCTGAAAATTGCTAATAACTTCCCTTCAGGGGAAGGGGGGGGGGTGTTGACACTTTTGAAGTGCTCTTGATCCAAGAAATTTAAGCAACCCTCCTTGGATCAAAATTCACTGTCTCTATTTCCTCTGACAGTGTTTGAACTCTTAGTTTCCTTCACTAGTATAATACAGAAAATAACAATAAGCAATAATAGGCGTAGTATAATTACTTATTAACCATCCTGGTTTAGAGATTTTTTTTTTTTCATTTTTTCCTTTTTTTCATGTGTTTTATTTGAGAGACATTTCTTATTTTCTGTTTCAATATGGTTTTTTAGTCGCAAGTGCCCCTCATTCTCAATTTAAACGTTATCTTACCAACTACCTTAAGTTCTTTGGTTTCCAAGGTTTTCAGACCTTCCCTTCTCAATACCAGGGTCTCGATACCCTTCCTGTGCGGTTTGTACCACTATCCTTCCTGTTTTCAAACACCCTCATCTGCCTTGATGGTTTCTAAGTGTTATCTAGCAAGAGGTGTTAATTTCAGCTGGATGGAGAGGAGTACGGGCCGCACCAGCGAGCCCTGGAAGCTGACGCTTACATCAAGTGGCCCCGGGAGACGACGCAGGAGGCGCTGCTGGCTAATAATGGAGGAAACCTGTCTGACGTCATGCTGGGATATGTGAGTGTGTGTGTGTGTGTGTGTGTGTGTGTTCACCTATTTGTGGATGCTGGGTCGATTCCTGGCCTCGGCACTTAGCTAGTCGCTACTAGGTTCACTCTCCCTCCCTACTCTAAGAGCCTTATCGTACCTCTTCTTAAAGCTATGTATGGGTCTTGCCTCCACTACTTCACTCTCCAGATTGTTCCACTTCCTGACAATCCTAAGGCTGAAGAAATGTTTCCTAACATCCCTATGGCTTATCTGGGTTTTTAACTTCCAGTTGTATCCCTTTGTTGCTGTGTCCCATCTCAAAAACATTCTGGCCCTATCCACTTTGTCATTTCCTCTCAGCATTTTATACGTCGTTATCATGTCCTCCCCCAACCTTCATGTCTTCCAGTGTCGTCAGGTTGAGTGTACTCACCTAGTTGTACTCACCTGGTTGTGGTTGCAGGGATCGAGTCATAGCTCCTGGCCCCGCCTCTTCACTGGCCTCTACTGGGTCACTCTCCCTGCACCGTAAGCTGCATTCAAATTCAAATTCAAATTCAAAGTTTATTCTCTGTAAGGATTACAATGCTGAGTTTACAGAATTTGTGTGGTTTACATGTAGTAAAATAATGATTACAGAGTGTACCACTAGAACACCTAGCATGGCTAGGCATTTCGGGCAGACTTAGTTTAATTCTTAATTTAAAAATATTACAAATTATGACGTAAGTTGGTATTATGGCTAAGTGACTAAATACTAGTTTATGAGTTTAGCAATGTGAATGCTTTTGTTTTGGCACAATAGTTTCAGTATTCGAGTATCACAGGATTCATTATTTTAAGATTGAGATTAATATTTCTGTTTATGGTCAAATGGGTGAGTGAGTGTAAGTGTGAACCACCAGGTGGTATTCGTGTAGTTAGTTGACGGGGTGTATCAGGGAGATAAGATGTTTTCTAATGGTGGTTTTGAAGGTGATGAATGTGTCTGCAGTTCTAGAGTTCTCAGGTAGGGTGTTCCAGATTTTAGGGCCTTTGACATACATTGAATTTTTGTAAAGGTTTAGTCGGACACGGGGAATGTCGTAGAGATGTTTGTGTTATGCCTGTGGGTTCTGTCACAACTATCAAGAAAGCATTTTAGGTCAAGGTTGATATTGGAGTTTAAGGTCCTGTAGATGTAGATTGCACAGTAGTAAGTGTGGATGTACTGAACAAGGAGTAAGTTTAGATCTATGAAGAGTGGGGGGGGTGTGTTGCCAGGGATGGGATTTAGTGATTATTCTTACTGCAGCTTTTTGTTGGGTTATTATTGGCTTTAGGTGTGTTGCTGCAGTTGATCCCCAAGCACAAATAGCATAGGTGAGGTATGGATAAATAAGTGAGTGGTATAGTGTGAGAAGGGCATTTTGCGGCACGTAGTATCGTATCTTGGAGAGGATCCCAACCGTTTTGGATACATTTTTGGTTATGTGTTGGATATGGGTGCTGAAATTCAGGTTGTTGTCAAGGTATAGGCCTAGGAATTTGCCCTCATTATGTCTGGTAATTAGAGTGTTGTCGATCTTAATGTTAATTTGTGCATCTCCTGCTCTACCAAACATAATATAGTAGGTTTTGTCAGTGTTAAGCGTAAGTTTATTGGCTGTCATCCAAGTCGATATTTTGATCAGCTCTTCGTTAACAATGGTGTTGAGGGTGGCAAGATTAGGGTGAGAGATGACATAAGTCGTGTCGTCAGCAAAGAGAATGGGTTTCAGGTGTTGGGATACGTTTGGAAGATCATTGATGTATATGAGGAAGAGCAGGGGACCAAGGACACTTCCCTGCGGAACTCCAGTATCAAGTGGCCGTGTTGTTGATGCTGTGTCTTTAATGGTGACATACTGATACCTATTAGTAAGGTAAGATTTGAAATAAGCAAGCTTTTCTTAGGTTAATAAAAATTCCTAGTGGATATTCCTTATTTTCATACCTCTGCTTAAAGCTATGAATGGATCCTGCCTCCACTACATCGCTTCCCAAACTATTCCACTTCCTGACTACTCTGCAACTGAAGAAATACTTCCTAACATCCCTGTGATTAATCTGTGTCTTCAATTTCCAACTGTGTCCCCTTGTTGCTGTGTCCCATCTCTGGAACATCCTGTCTCTGTCCACCTTGTCAATTCCTCTCAGTACTTTATATGTCGTTATCATGTCCCTCCTATATCTCCTGTCCTCCAGTGTCGCCAGGTCGATTTCTCTTAACCTCTCCTCGTAGGACATACCTCTTAGCTCTGGGACTAATCTTGTTGCAAACCTTTGCACTTTCTCTAGTTTCTTTACGTGCTTGGCTAGGTGTGGGTTCCAAACTGGTGCAGCATACTCCAATATGGGCCTAACGTACACTGTGTGTGTGTGTGTGTGTGTTAATTATTATTGAAATGTACATACTGATATTGATTTAAACACACACACACACACACACACACACACACACACACACACACACCTCTACCACCACCTGTTAAACACCCGTCTCTCTCTCTCTCTCTCTCTCTCTCTCTCTCTCTCTCTCTCTGTTGCAGGTGTGGCCAGACAATAGGACAGCTTTCCCTAACTTCTTCAAGGAGTCAGCTAAGGACTGGTGGGTACAAGAGATCAAGACCTTCTACAACACACTCAAGTTTGATGGACTCTGGATTGTGAGTACAGGTACAGGTGCTCAGAGTACTCAACTCCAAGCATCTTTTATCAAGTTAAAATTAGGATTGACCCTCAGATTTAAAATACTCATACAGAAGAGGAAGGGATGCATCCGTAAGGCAGCTCTAACTCCTTGTATCACGAGCCCTTCAGAGTCAACGAACCTCCCCCTTCCCTCTCCCGCCTACTTGAAGGGTGTGGCGAAATTGTATTATTATTATTATTATTATTATTATTATTATTAATATATCTTCAACGTTGATATTCACTGCAAACTTACGTCACACTCAGGGTTTATGGGATACCTGGGATACATTCCTCAGGTCGCGTAGGCAATGAAATAGATTTAGTTATATTCATGGGGAAGCGTTACACCCGTAAGCATCATGCAACTCTTGAGAAAAGAGAGGTAATTATCTTTGATATGAGTGGATATAGCAACAGGTATTAAATACCGTCTACGGTTTCTGATTCCTAAAGCCGCTATTAAATTAACCAGAGAAGCATATATTCCATTACACTGATAATCTGGCAATTATTAGTAACATAATTCACCTTAACACCAAAATGATTGTTATAGCTCCGGAGGCTTGACGAAGGTTAATTAATATGTGGTGGCTGGCGTGACTGTGGGTATGACTGGAGTGTTACTGGATGTCCAGAAGGATGTGGAGTGGTGTACTAGATGTCACTGAGGGAAGACCTAGGATTATGTTCCTGTTGGGTACTGACTGGTCTAGCTTTTGTTGCGGCAGTCGATGCATAACTCCTGGTCCCTGTGTGAGTGGGTACACCCACCTATTTGTGCTGGCGGAAGTCGCGTCCTGACCCCTACCTCGTATATTGTGTTTGTGTGAGACTTTAAACTCTGAACATTTGCCGACCAAAACACACTTTTTTCAGTCTATAATTACCTATAAACATCATGATAATATATAATGATCCACACTTACTTTAAAAAAAGTTATGTAATGACTGCCATCCAAAATCCAAAATGCGGAAATTGCCTGGACCGAACATTGGATACCATAATCTGTATTTCAATTATCTTGATGCAAGTGTTTCATGTCACTGTCAATGGGAGTTTACATGCACGGAAAATACAGGAGACTATTCTCCGCATTTTTAGGTATTAGAGTAATGGTGGAGTATAGTGTAAAAAGAGTGGATAGAAGGACTAGCCATCCTCTCATTCCCGCAGGACATGAACGAACCCGCCAACTTCGGCACTAACGAACCCAAGCCGTGGAACTGGCCCGAGGACCGCGAACCCTGGAGTCTCTCCTGCCCGAACTCCATCTGGGACGACCCTCCCTACGTCACTAGTAAGTTCGTCATGCTGGGTAGGCCGTGTAGTGGTAGTAATGAAGAATTAGACACATGTGCAACATCTAGGTATCTTCATTGTAGACGTTTCGCCATCCAGTGGCTTCGTCAATACTAATTCAAGGACATAATGGGAAGACTGTAGAACTGTATACAAGAGAAGAGGTAATCAGTCCCTCAGTTTTGGTGTTGGTAAAGAGCACCGTAGTCTTCAAGACTACGGTATTGTATACGATACATGTACAACAGTGGTAGTATGTTAGTGTGGTGCTGGTCGTAGCAGTAGTAGTAGTAGTAGTAGTAAGAGGAGGAGGAGGAGGAACGAGGTTGTTGGCTTATCAGTGATGTATGTTTGATCTTGGTTGTTCTTTTGCTTTCCTATTTTTTTTTTTAGTGTAAAGAACTCTTAGTGATGTAAAGTAAAAGGACACAAGTGCAACTAATGTGACATTTATTGTGGCAACGTTTCGCTCTCCAGGAGCTTTATCAAGCTTGATAAAGCTCCTGGAGAGCGAAACGTTGCCACAATAAATGTCACATTAGTTGCACTTGTGTCCTTTTACTTTACATATTGTCGGTAATTCTACCAACTTTATTACAACTCTTAGTGATCTCCCAGGTTAGAACACTGAGTGATCTCCCAGGCTAGAGCACAGAGTGGCCTCCCAGGTCAACTCTCAAATCTTCCTGTCTAAATGACACCTTGAAAAAGATTCCGTTCACCTGAACGGTCGTTCTCTCGATTAATTACAATCGTGGAACAGCGCCAACCCCGTGTGCGTTATGCAGCGCTTTTGAAAAGAGGGCTAAAAAAAAAAAATGAATTAATTCAAGGGAGAGGATGTACAGCTACACAGCCTCACCATTCAGTCGAGATCGATGGTGAAATATGTCGAAAAAAAAAATTACCGCTGCGTTAAACGAAGGGCAGCTGTAGTTGGTACTGGAACATAACAGCCCCATAGACGATTTTTATCATTCTCTTGCTTTATTATCTCTGTGATTATTTTTTAGCTTTAGTTAAGTGAATACTGTTTATTTGGTGCAGAGGCAGCGTCACACGGGCCAAGCAAGAGGATGTCTGACAAGACACTATGTCTCGCTGCCTCCCTCGACACCTACCGTCACTACGATGTTCATAACCTCTATGGCTGGGCCCAGACACAGCCAACCCACAGGTGAGGCAGCGAGTGGTGTGAGGTGTGGCAGTAAGTGGTGTGAGGTGTGGCAGCGAGTGGTGTGAGGTGTGGCAGCGAGTGGTGTGAGGTGTGGCAGCGAGTGGTGTGAGGTGGGATGGAGGGGTGGAAAGTGTCGCGAAGGGGAAGAGAGTGAAGTTGTGTGGAGGAGGTGGGAAGTACAGATGTGTTCAGTGTATGGTAATACACAGATAACCGGAATGTAGGAAAGAGAAAAGCTTATAACCATATTTTGGTCCGACTTGGACTATTTACAAGTCACACTAACACACGAAGGTGAGGGAGCCAGCATATATAGGGAGAGGAGAAACAGGACGGAACAAAGAGAAAGAACGAAGAAATTGAGGAAGCAGTGGTAGATATAATGCTGGTAGTGACAGAAGTGGTAATGGTAGTAGGGGGGAGTAGTAGTAGACAGAAAGGGGAGTGAAGCGAGGCAATAGTAGTAGTAATAGTAGTAGTCGTTAGTGTAGGGGTATAAGGTGGTGGACCTGAGGGAGACGAATGTACGTATAAGAGACGATCGATTTTTAATACGTTAAGTTACTCTCTAGGAATCCAAACCTACATTTTATGCACCTGTATACACAATACACGTGCATACAATGTTAACTGTTAGCTTTGGTAAGGTGTGAGGAGTCACGTCAGACGTGATCATAAATGATGTAGGCCAGGTTACTCACCATGCTGGCCTCGCTGGCCTCGCTGGCCTCGCTGGCCTCGCTGGCCTCGCTGGCCTCGCTGACCTCGCTGGCCTCTTCCATTGTGTGCGGTGTAATCCTTATGTGTAGGGCCAGTCAGGACCATGTAGGGCCAGCCAGGACCATGTAGGGCCAGCCAGAGCCATGTAGGGCTAGCTAGGACGATGTAGGACCAGCCAGAGCCATGTAGGGCCAACCAGGACCTTGTAGGACCGGCCAGGGCCATGTAGGGACAGCAACGACCATGCAGTGCCGGCCAGGACCATGAAGGGCCAGCCAGGACCATGAAGGGCCAGCCAAGACCATGCAGGGGCCAGCCAGGACCATGTAGGGCCAGGCAGAAACCATGCAGGGCCAGCCAAGATCAAGTAGGGCCAGCCAGGACCATGCATGGTTGACCACGCAGTCAACAAGGTTGCCAGACAAGGCTTCCTGGCCTCCGAGCAAACGTTGCCAGGCCAGGAAAACCCTCGAAGCCGATATGAGGTAAGACTGGCCAAGGCCAAGTGACCATTGACTTATCGGTTAGACTGAGCGATTTGAGTGCTTTCCTCGAGGCCCTTCAAGGTCTCTCAGTCCGAGGAAACAGAGCTGCACTTCCCTGGATCAAATATGATCACAATATAACCACTTCCCAATCACCAAGGCGCGTGACTCCTAAAGGTTTAACGCTTCCCCAATACAATATTAATTATTATTATGATTATTATTATTATTATTATTATTATTATTATTATTATTATTATTATTATTATTATTATTATTATTATTATTATTATTATTATTATTAATTTTCACTATTCTCTGCTGCCAGGGCGGTCCAGGAGGCGTCAGGAAAGCGAGGTCTAGTGGTGTCCCGGTCCAGCTTCCCTGGGAGTGGCAGGTGGACCGCTCACTGGCTGGGTGACAACCGGTCCAACTGGACCGACATGGCTCACTCTATCATAGGTCAGTGCTTGTGGGTAGCGTGGGACTGTGCGGTCACCGGGGTCGTCCACAGTCACGGGTTGGCGCTAACAGTCACAGGTTGCCGCTAACACAGTCATGGGTTGGCGCTAACACAGTCACGGGTTGGCACTAACAGTCACGGGTTGGTGCTAACACAGTCACAGGTTGGCACTAACACAGTCACGGGTTGGCGCTAACAGCCACGGGTTGGCGCTAACACAGTCACGGGTTGGCGCAGTCACGGGTTGGCGCTAACACAGTCACGGGTTGGCGCTAACATAGTCACGGGTTGGCGCTAACACAGTCACGGGTTGGCGCTAACATAGTCACGGGTTGGCGCTAACACAGTCACAGGTTGGCGCTAACACAGTCACAGGTTGGCGCTAACACAGTCACAGGTTGGCGCTAACACAGTCACAGGTTGGCACTAACACAGTCACAGGTTGGCGCTAACACAGTCACAGGTTGGTGCTAACACAGTCATGGGTTGGCGCTAACACAGTCACAGATTGGCGCTAACACAGTCACGGGTTGGTGCTAACACAGTCACAGGTTGGCACTAACACAGTCACGGGTTGGCACTAACACAGTCACAGGTTGGCACTAACACAGTCACGGGTTGGCACTAACACAGTCACGGGTTGGCACTAACACAGTCACGGGTTGGCACTAACACAGTCACGGGTTGGCACTAACACAGTCACGGGTTGGCACTAACACAGTCACAGGTTGGCACTAACACAGTTACAGGTTGGCACTAACACAGGGTTCCAACACAGTCAGGGGGTTAATCAAAAGTCAGGGTTGGCACAAAAAGCACGGGCGGGGCACAACACAGCACGGGCTGGCACTAACACAGTCACGGGGCGGAAAGCCTTGTAAGGGCAGACAGCCCCCCGGAAGACAAAATATAAGATTAAAAAGAAAAAGAGGTAGCTAAAACTTCCGGGAACAAGAGTTTCACCCTTTCACGGCCCCTTTCATTTTAAAAGGGTTTATAAGGACTGTAATATTATTTTAAAATATTAATGAGAGAAAGAGAAGGGAAATGAGATGGTCCTAACCATGAGGAACCCGGGGTTAAATAAAGGAGGGCAATTGAACCGGAGGAAATTTATCAGATTGACCATGAAGAACCAAAACTTGCAAACAAGAGGCCAGGAAGCCAGCACTTTTCCCGATCCGCAATGCCGACAAAAGGTGCAAGATTCTGCACTGGGCACAAGATGTCACACTTGAATAGGTTTTTTCAAGCCTCCCCCGCTTCATTTTCGATTTTTTGGAGAGTGGGGAAAAGAGAAACCTATTTTTGCCTGCCCCACTGATAGATCTTATTTCAGCAGAGCCCAACGAAAGGATGGGGGTTTACTTTTTTGAAACCAAAATTTATTTTCTCCACCCGAGGACAGCCCTCTCGGGGCCCTTCATGGTGAGGGGCCTGGTCTGAGGAATTGCCCCGGCCCCCTGACTGAACCCACTACCCCAACCCCCCCTTCCCCCTTCCCCATCCTCCCCATCCTCCCATCCCCCTTTTCTTTCCCCCTCCTCCCACCCCCCCTTTCCCCTCTTCCTTTTTTTGGCCCTTTTTTGGGATTTTTCCCAAAAGGCCTTTTTGGTAGGGGGACCAGGGTTCATCTCATTTGTTGAGGTTCTGGGGGGCAGTTTGCCGGAATCTGATCGCCGGGGGATATCCCATCCCTCCCTGTATCTCAGAGAGTGGCTTTGTTTTTTCAAGACAGGTTTCTCTGGGCCCCCTTTTCGATCGGGGGGGTGATAAGGAGGTATGCTTGTGGGGAATTGGTGCCTCTCTTTGCCCACCAAGGTAGTCGCAGGTGAGGTTGCTTCCGGATTCAGTTTACTGGCATGAGGGGTGGAGGGCAGGGGTTCCATGCTGCATCCCCCTACTTGGTTGAGGCCCTCTGGGCGGGGGAATTTCTGGCCCCTTTTCTTTCCCCTCCTAGAACTTTTCCCTCCCAGCCCTTTTTTTATTCTTTTATTTTTATTTTCTTTTTTCTTTTTTTTTTCTTAAAAAAAAGAAAGAAGTAATAAACCACAGCCCTAGTCCAAAACCCTTTTCCCCCGGCCCCTTTGATACCCACCTGCTCTGGACCCCGCCATTTTTTGACCATTTTGACACCTCATCCCCTTTTACCTCTTGCCAGTGCTGTTTCCCCCCCACTTGGTATGGGGGCCCATTGACTTTGATTTATCTGACCTCCGCCTTTTTGACTTGTTTTCTGGCCTCCCCCAGGGTGGGGGCATTTTCCCGCCTTTTTCCACGCGCCCAAAACCCTGGCCCCACCCCTTTAAATGCCAACACAGTTACCTGCGGGGATGATATTCTCCATTTCGCCTTCCCAAAAACGATCAACCCCCCCCCACTTTCCCCCCGGTCAGACGAAAAAGGACAAATTTTCATTTAGACCGATTCTACCGTTTATTTTTCCGACCAGTATTGGGGACCTTGCCAGTTGGTAAAGATTTTTTTTCATCCCTTTTAAGGGGGTACATGCATCATCACTGACAGAATGCCCCGCCATGATCTTTTTTTTCTTTCCCTAGATACTGTTCCGCCATTGAAAACATCATTCCTAAATTTGTTGGACGTATTCTGCCCATCCCAGGAAAAAAATTTGACATGGGCAAACATTCTTGAACGTAACCCCCGACCCCCAACATCGGGGAATTTTAGTTTTCCGCCCGGGGAGAGATACCTGAAATGGGCTCTTTTAACTTTAAGGGGAACCCCACTTTGGGTGGCAGGACATCGGTTACAAGTTAAAAGGGAACCCCACACCTCAGCATGTAAAAATTGCCAGGCATCCAAAAAAGGCAGACCAAACCAAAAGCCCAGTCTGTGCCGGGACCATTCTAATACGCGGAACACCCCTTTGTCTTAATTGCCCGGAGGTCCCCCCTTCGACTCCCCCCGTCTTTTTAAATAAAACCGCCCCCAAAACAGAAGGTCCTCATATGGAAAAGCCATCCCCTCGGGGGGGGAACTCCCGTTTTTTTATTCCTGTTTAAAACTTTCCCCATTTCGGGGGGTCCCATCTTCTGCAGCCTCCTGTGGTTACCTCCCCAAGTCACCCCACTAATTGCGTCCGGGCCGAGCCCCTACTTCAACGCCCACTGTTCCCCTTTTTTGGCTTCCGCCCAGATGATGAGACCCCAGCACCCCCCAACGCCCTTTCTTTTTCAGAAGTAAAAAAAAAGGCCCTTTTAACCCCCCTTTCCCCTACTTCCACCCCCTCTTTTTCCCTTTCCCTTCTTTTACCGGGTTCTTCCCCCCCACTGGCTCTGTTAAATGTAGAGGTTCACCTCCTTTATACCCCTCCCCTTTTCCCCCCCCAGGCTTCCTTCTCCACCTCCCGGGTTTTCCCCTTTTTTTTCCCCCTTCCAACTTCTCCATTTCCCCCTCCCCCCTTTGCCCCCACTTGGAAAGCCCATTCCCACCCAAATTTTTTACTCATCCCCCCCTACCATTCCAAATTTTTCCCCCAACGTCTCTGAACCCAACACTTGAAGAAACTCAATAAGGAGAGACCAAAATAATGACACTGATCCACCCTCTGCCCCTTTTCTCCCTCCCTCCATCTAAGAACCCCCTTTCTTAAAGCGACCATTCCTTCGCTTTAACCTTCCCACCTCGCATGGGGACTTTTCAAACCCCCTTCAGCCCAGGCCCCTCCAGGATTTCAAGTATCTTTCCCCAAAGCAATCATGGCCATTTACAGTGGAATTGAGCCTCAGGTAATGGGGATTGAGACTGTTTCCCTTTTTTTTGGGAACCAAAATTACATTTCGTTATCTCCCCATTTTAGACTATAATTTATTGTTTTCCCGATCCTTTCCTGAGGGGCCCTTTAATGAAAGTGTTTTCTTTACGAAAATTTTCCGTACCATCAGCATTTGTTTGTTTGAGTACAAAAGCCCGCATCCACTTGAAGGTGGTATACGCCTGTTTTTTTAATCTCTCTCCTCTCGGGAAATTTTTCTTTCCCGGAACTTTCTTTTTTATTCCCACCACTGATTCACTTGGGATTTTAATCCCCAAATTTCCCTTTGGGTTCACGTGATTCCCTGGTTTTCGTTAGAGGTTTTCCCCCCCCTCCATGTTTTAAATAAGGTACTACACCCTTTTTTACCTCGACTCACACCTTTGCATCGATACTCAGTCTGCTCTTCCTCCACCGTTTGACTTCATTTGGCCCCTTTTTTGGATTTACATGACGGGATTTTTCCCCAACATTCTTACTTCCCTTCATTTCACCACTTTCGATCCCACACGGGGCAATTTGACGGGCAAATTAAACCCTTTTATCACACCAATGTTTTTAGAGGTTTTCCCCTTTGTACCCCATTTATGGGTTTTTCACCCTTTTTTGTCCCCCTAACGCTTTAATTGTATACCCCAAACTCGGGACTGAAAGGGGCCTTTTTGGGCTCTGGGCCGGATAGCCAAAAGCCACAAGGGACAGAACCACGGGGAGACTTCTGATTTTTTGGGCACGTATCTCACCGGAGGAAAAGACTTCTGGTGAGATTTTTCCCCCCCATCCCCTGCCCTATGAGTGCAGGGGGAAAAAAAAAAAACTGAGTGGTAAATTTTCCAGACCACCCCCTTCTGGGGGCCTGGGGATATAGCAAACCCCCTGATGTTTCCAATGAAATTTGGGAACCCCTTTGTATTTGGACCCCTCATGCCCCCCCCTTTTTTTCCTCAAAGTTTTTGAGAGAGCACCCTGACTTTTTTTTTTTTCAGAGAAGAAAGGAAAATGCCTTATACTTAAGAACTGGGGGCAACACCGCTTGCCGATCATCGGGAGCTGGGCCCACGACACACTGTGCACAAAATTTTCATCAGCGCCCTCACCCAACCCACAACTTTTTTTCAAAAGCCCCTTTCCCCGGTAAAACCCTTTTTCCTTTCCCCAAAAACCCGGGATTTACATGAAGCCTCCCACTATTGTCCCATTTTTTACCAGTGCAGTTTGGGATGAAACGCCTGAAAAGTTTTTGGTATTTAGAGACACACAACAGTCTCTCCACTTCAATATGGCTTTAAGGGAGTTTACCAAACCACACGCGATAGGCGTAATGCCCTTTAACCCCCAGATTCCATTTTTTGACCTTTGGAACAAGAACAACTTGGGGGTTAATATTTTGCCGCCCACCCTTTTTTCGAGGCATCACCATCCTTCCAAGAACTTTTTTAAATGAAGGCATTTCCGGTTTGTTAATAATTGCCTCCCCCACTTATCCAAGCTGAAGGTGCTCGGGGGTGTGTTCTAAACAAAATTTTTCTCCTTCATAATGAGGCCCCTAGTTTCCATCACCCTTTTTTGATGACTTCCCCCGCAGGGTTTTCCTCATTAAGTTTTTTTCCACAGCCACGGGTTTTCCCAAATTCCCCGCACATGGGTTTAAATTTTCCAGCACTAAAACCCCCCAAATTACTTTCACAGACGCTCTGTCATCTCCGACATCCCTTTTTACCCCTTTTTCTCCGTATCCCCGAACGTGATAACCAAGGGGTTTTTTTGGGGGTTTCCGCCCCTTCCCCCTTGAACCGTAAGGGGTTTTAAAACCCGCTTCCCTTGTCGAAAGAAACCCCTTTTCCTTTTTTTTAAAATTAACCTTCCCCATTTTTCCTTTATTTTCCCCCGGCCCCGGGATTTTTTAAATTTGGGGCCCCCCCTTTTGCCTACCCTTTTTTCCCGTACGCCCCCGATTCCGAATCCTTCCATTTATAGAATGGACTGATATTAGTAGACATTTTTTTTTGTTCGCCCCGCCTCCGCCTTCTCTCTTCCCATTTGTCTTGTCTTTTTCAATTACCACCTTTTTATGTTCATGAGCATCTCATTTTCCCCACCCCTGGGGAAATTCCAGTGTTCGAGCGTCTTTCCTCTCCCTTGCCTGAAAGCCCCCCTGTCTACGGGCGCCCCGCCCTTTTTTGACCACTTCCACCCCATTCTCGTGCCATTGCGGGAAAAGATGGCTCAAACTTCTGAGGCAGGATCGCAGTGTTTCCGGGCAGCATCAACAAGGGGGATTTTATCTTCGGCAGTATTTTTATCGAATTGTATGCCATCCTTTCAGCACTTATCCGACATCTTTCTAGATCATTTGTGGGTTTTCTCCCGACTCCCTTTTGTGCTTTACAGGCTATACAGTTTTATACACCCACCCCCCCTCCGATTCAACTTTTACGCCACATCTTTCTAAGATGATATTGTTTTTGTTGGGCCCTTTATGTTGATCTCATTGACTTTTTGACAACAACTGACTTCACAAATTTTGATACCTTCAGCCCTTTTTACTTCAATCTCTTGCTACCCCCGTACTATCCCCTGCCCCGCTGTTTTCTGTAACCTACTGATCATCCCTACTCCCTTCTGCCACCCAATACCCTCGCTTCCTTCCCTACCCTGCAGTGCTGTATAGCCCTTGTGGCTTAGCGCTTCTTTTAGATTATAATAATAATAATCCGAGGACAGCGAGAAATGAGCTTCTACACAACAAGACGGGCAGCAAGCAGCAACTTCACTCTGGCTGTATCACTATGTCTGAGATCATTTATTCCCAGGATGACTCTAGTTTGGAACATGTTCGTACCGCATAATGATATGTAGATAAATGGTTCAGAGAACCGACAAGTTGATATGTGTAAGATAAGTGTAAATTATCTAGGATAACCCAGAAAAGTCAAACGAGGTGACTTATTTCCATTGGGTTCTTATTATTTAAAGTCTAGCTGTAAGATGCAGTAGAAGTCAGTCAGGATTATAACTTGTCGGTTCTCTGAACCATTTATCTACATTCCTGTCAGACACAGCAACATTTTGGGATCTTAATACAAGGAATTCCACATTTGGATTTGTCAAGAGGGATATCACCTACGACTGCTTCATCTCACCTGTCTACAGTATATAAGTCACTTCTTCGCACTCATGCTGTATTCTTTTCAAGACTGATGGACTGATTACATCGACTCCAGGCTGAGGGACTGATTACCTAGAACTCCTCCTGTTCTTCACTGTTCTCCTTTGTATGGACTGATGAAGCCACTGTGTGGCGAAACGTTTCCTCAGTAAAGATCCCAATTGTTGCACGTATGTCTAATTTATCAGCATAATGATGTTAACGAAATAAAGTTAGTTGATCAAATGAAATCACTGCCCACAGATGGCTCCAACTTCATCCTGTTTACTATTTCTATGTCTCATGATGTTGATAACAGCTCTTAGCATGTAAATAAAGTTGGGAATACTTAACCTAACCCTGTAAAACCCTGTGTAAGAGAGAGAGAGAGAGAGAGAGAGAGAGAGAGAGAGAGAGAGAGAGAGAGAGAGAGAGAGAGAGAGAGAGAGAGAGAGAGAGAGAGAGAGAGAGAGAGAGAGAGAGAGAGAGAGAGAGAGAGAGAGAGAGAGAGAGAGAGAGAGAGAGAGAGAGAGAGAGAGAGAAAGAGAGAGAGAGGGAAGGAGAGGGGGAGGTACAGAAGACAGACACAAGGACATTATCGGAAGGTAAACTTGGCAGACGGTTCGAGGGAGAGAGAGCTGATGGAGGACGTAGTGGAGACTGTTCCTCAGCTACCATATATGTACTCACCTAATTGTGGTTGCACGGGTCGAGACTCAACTCCTGTGTGTGTGTGTGTGTGTGTGTGTGTGTGTGTGTGTGTGTGTGTGTGTGTGTGTGTAACCTTGAATGTGATAATTAAGTGTAAGTGTTGTAATAAAAGAATATGCCTCATGATACATAGTGTCGTGGTCATTAGCACAGTAATATATCAGATCACTGTGTCCTGCTGCGCCTGTTTTTACCTGTAACTGATTTTCACACAACTGAGTTACTGAACTGTTTAAATTTTTAAGGTTATAATCCTGACTGACTTCTACTGTATCTTACAGTTAGACTTTAAATAATAAGAACCCAATGGAAATAAGTCACCTCGTCTGATTTTTTGGGTTATTTTAGATAATTTACACATATGTAACTACACATATGTAACTGTAATTATGGGAAGCTGTACCTAAATATATACTATCATTTACAGAATACATTTACATTGAGATTATAAGCATTATACAGCATTTTTGTGCTCCAAGATATATCTCTTATATGCCGTTTGTAAGTATACCTGAATTGGTATGTGTATCTTCATTTATATATACTTTTGTTTAAGGGATGCTGGAGTTTAATCTGTTCGGGATGCCGCACGTGGGAGCTGACATCTGTGGCTACTTCCAAGACACGACGGAGGAGTTGTGCGCTCGCTGGTCGCAGCTGGGCGCTTTCTATCCCTATAGTCGTAACCATAACAACAAGCACGCGGTCGACCAGGTACTACCACTCTCCCAGCGCTTGCTGGATCACTGTTCCTTCCTAGCTCCTATTAGATCACTCTTCCATCACCTGCTGGATCACTGTTCTTCCCTAGATCATAGTAGATCACTCTCCCGATCTAGTACCTGCTAGATCACTGTCATGACCCACCACCTGCTGGATCACTGTCACGACCCACCACCTGCTAGGTCGCTGTCATGGCCCACCACCTGCTAGGTCACTGTCATGACCCACCACCTGCTAGATCACTGTCACCACCCACCACCTGCTAGGTCACTGTCACGACCCACCACCTGCTAGGTCACTGTCACCACCCACCACCTGCTAGGTCACTGTCACCACCCACCACCTGCTAGGTCACTGTCACCACCCACCACCTGCTAGATCACTGTCATGACCCACCACCTGCTAGATCACTGTCATGACCCACCACCTGCTAGATCACTGTCATGACCCACCACCTGCTAGATCACTGTCATGACCCACCACCTGCTAGATCACTGTCATGACCCACCACCAGCTATATCACTGTCGTGACCCACCACCAGCTATATCACTGTCATGACCCACCACCTGCTAGATCACTGTCATGACCCACCACCTGCTAGGTCACTGTCATGACCCACCACCTGCTAGATCACTGTCATGACCCACCACCTGCTAGATCACTGTCACGACCCACCACCTGCTAGATCACTGTCACCACCCACCACCTGCTAGGTCACTGTCACCACCCACCACCTGCTAGATCACTGTCACCACCCACCACTTGCTAGATCACTGTCATGACCCACCACCTGCTAGATCACTGTCATGACCCACCACCAGCTAGATCACTGTCATGACCCACCACCTGCTAGATCACTGTCACCACCCACCACTTGCTAGATCACTGTCATGACCCACCACCTGCTAGATCACTGTCATGACCCACCACCTGCTAGGTCACTGTCATGACCCACCACCTGCTAGATCACTGTCATGACCCACCACCTGCTAGATCACTGTCATGACCCACCACCTGCTAGATCACTGTCGTGACCCACCACCAGCTATATCACTGTCATGACCCACCACCTGCTAGATGACTGTCATGACCCATCACCTGCTAGATCACTGTCATGACCCACCACCAGCTAGATCACTGTCATGACCCACCACCTGCTAGGTCACTGTCATGACCCACCACCTGCTAGATCACTGTCATGACCCACCACCTGCTAGATCACTGTCATGACCCACCACCTGCTAGATCACTGTCACGACCCACCACCTGCTAGATCACTGTCGTGACCCACCATGTAACTGATCACTGTCGTGACCCACCACGTAATTGATCACTGTCGTGACCCACCACCGGCTATATCACTGTCATGACCCACCACCTGCTAGATCACTGTCATGACCCACCACCTGCTAGATCACTGTCATGACCCACCACCTGCTAGATCACTGTCATGACCCACCACCTGCTAGATCACTGTCATGACCCACCACCTGCTAGATCACTGTCATGACCCACCACCTGCTAGATCACTGTCATGACCCACCACCTGCTAGATCACTGTCATGACCCACCACCAGCTAGATCACTGTCACCACCCACCACCTGCTAGGTCACTGTCATGACCCACCACCTGCTAGATCACTGTCACCACCCACCACCTGCTAGATCACTGTCATGACCCACCACCTGCTAGATCACTGTCATGACCCACCACCTGCTAGATCACTGTCATGACCCACCACCTGCTAGATCACTGTCATGACCCACCACCTGCTAGATCACTGTCATGACCCACCACCTGCTAGATCACTGTCATGACCCACCACCTGCTAGATCACTGTCACCACCCACCACCTGCTAGATCACTGTCATGACCCACCACCTGCTAGATCACTGTCATGACCCACCACCTGCTAGATCACTGTCACCACCCACCACCTGCTAGATCACTGTCATGACCCACCACCTGCTAGATCACTGTCATGACCCACCACCTGCTAGATCACTGTCATGACCCACCACCTGCTAGATCACTGTCATGACCCACCACCTGCTAGATCACTGTCATGACCCACCACCTGCTAGATCACTGTCATGACCCACCACCTGCTAGATCACTGTTACTACCCACCACCTGCTAGGTCACTGTCATGACCCACCACCTGCTAGATCACTGTCACCACCCACCACCTGCTAGGTCACTGTCATGACCGACCACCTGCTAGATCACTGTCATGACCCACCACCTGCTAGATCACTGTCATGACCCACCACCTGCTAGATCACTGTCAGCGTCGCTGGTGGCTCAATGTACATCAAAGTAAATATGAGTGACAAACCTAAAAGCAATAGTCTACAAAAATCAACCGACCCCCCAAAAAAATTTCTTTTTGTAAGGTTGTATCTGAGGCGTGTGCGGAGAAGGGGGGTAGGGGTAGGGGATGGGGGTAGGGGATGGGGGATGGGGGTAGGGGGGTAGTTGGTAAGGGAAGGTATTGGGTTGATCAAAGAAGAGATGGGACACAGATGACTCCAGCTTCCTCAGAAAAAGCTATGGTTGCACCCAGCTGATATACCAAGATCGTCTTGAAATGTCTTATCCCTTCCCTCCCGCGACTCTTCTTTTGTCTCATTAACCTCTTCCGTTTTCCTTTTCTTTCACATTCTTCTGTGCTGTGTTGTTTCTTATTCTCGTGTGTGGTCTTCCCAGGGTTTTTATGCATTTCAGGTGTTGTAATCCGCTCTGAGGGTTTAGTTTACCATGACTTTTATCAGATTGTTAATTAAAGGACACAAGTGCAACTAATGCGACATTTTATTGTGGCAACGTTTCGCTCTCCAGGAATTTTGTCAAGCAGTTAACAGTTTGATGAAGCTCCCGGAGAGTGAAACGTTGCCTCCATAAAATGTTCCATTAGTTGCGCATGTGTCCTTTTTACCAAACATATTGTCGCTAATTCTACCAACAATATCACTATTATCAGATTGTTAATTAAAAAAAAACTATCGTTATTTAAATGTACTATTCTCTAATATCCTATAATTCTCTTCCATTCCATTATATTTATTTATTATTTTGCTCTGATTTACTCCATTCCTCTCTATTCTGTTTCAATCTGATGTCTTCAGCTGCTCAATAACACAGCCCAAATACAACCCTTAAAAATATACACACAATGTTTTATACGATAGTATATCCAAAAATTTAGCAGAGTTGCAACAACTGTAGGGTTTTGTACTTGTCGTGTTCGCTTATCCATTTTCTTAATGGAAATACCAGTATGGGTAACTATAAATTATTAACAGATACACGTTGAAATTATTTTCCATGATTGTTAAGCTCTGGTTTTAATTTCTGTATGTGTGGAGACTCCGAGTCTAAGTCCAGCGACTTGGAATATTTAATCTAGATTTTAAAATCACGGGACACCGGACTAGGTGAGTCCGGAGTCTCGTGAGGGGACGACACACTTTGTTGTTCGCATGTAATGAGTTGAAAGTGTCGTCCTGAACTACTGTTGTACCACGACGATGAGTTGGGGCATTTACAACTATGTATATAGAATATTTGAGCATAAAGGTATAAGGAATTTGTCTTTAAATTTAAAAACTGAGTCAATAGTTAAGGAGTTGGCAAACGAGCGAACCTGAAGGAAATTTGTGGATGAAGTTCAAAGAATAATGCTGACAGTTTCTTTCTAATGGTATAGCTAACGTGTCAGTTTCTAATGGTATAGCTAACGTGTCAGTTTCTTTCTAATGGTATAGCTAACGTGTCAGTTTCTTTCTAATGGTATAGCTAACGTGTCAGTTTCTAATGGTATAGCTAACGTGTCAGTTTCTTTCTAATGGTATAGCTAACGTGTCAGTTTCTAATGGTATAGCTAACGTGTCAGTTTCTAATGGTATAGCTAACGTGTCAGTTTCTTTCTAATGGTATAGCTAACGTGTCAGTTTCTTTCTAATGGTATAGCTAACGTGTCAGTTTCTTTCTAATGGTATAGCTAACGTGCCATAGCAAAGAAGACCGATATAGTTAATAACTCTTGCTATTCTCAATGTACTGACTTAGGAGGGAGGAATATATCTAAGCTTTTTCCAAGTATTTCTTTATAATAGACTGAAAGAAGTTAGATATATTGTTTAGTTCTAAATCAAAGTTAATCCAATTGGGAGAAGAAAGAAATCCTCGAAGAATTAGAGTTTGAACGACATAAAACAGACTGGGAACGAAGGATACATGGTTTAATTCTAGAGTGGTGAATGTTGGGTTACGGTATACCTGGAGTATACCTGGAGAGAGTTCCAGGGGTCAACGCCTCCGCGGCCCGATCTGTGACCAGGCCTCATGGTGAATCAGGGCCTGATCAACTAGGCTGTCACTGCTGGCCCCACACGGTACACACAAATCTCAAAACAGTTAACCTTGTTGATGATTAAGAGAAATGGGAGGATGAGAGGTTCGTCTCCTTTCAGACGCTGCAGTGAATTTGATGTTTTTTTGTGTTGTGGATTTACATGATGGATGATTCTGATGATGGATGAAGAAACATCCGAAACGTCAATAAAGAAACTGGATATCCTTTAAAGTTGGTGTTCGTCACAGACTGGGTTCTGCTTTATGTTTGTGTGCATATAATACATACACACACACACACACACACACACACACACACACACACACACACACACACACACACACACACACCGTGTGTGTGTGTGTATTATATGCACACAGACATTTATATATATATATATATATATATATATATATATATATATATATATATATCTGTGTGTGTGTGTGTGTGTGTGTGTGTGTGTGTGTGTGTGTGTGTGTGTGTGTGTGTGTGTGTGTGTGTGTGTGTGTGTGTGTGTATTCCAAGCAATTATGTTTTTGTTATATGGCTGTTCTTGGCCTATACTGTATAAGGCCCCAACTTTGAAAATACCTGGTAAATCCAGGTCTCGGGGAGATTTCAGAAATCCTCTTATCAGAGATCTCAGGGTTCGTCAACAACTTCCTGCTCGTCTGATTCCCGACGAAATTAAACCGTTCTTCTTTGGTGCATCTCTTTGTGCCCTGTGAAAGAAAGATGGAAGAATTAGGTCCATTGCCGAGGGCAAGAGTCAGCTCCTCCTTCCCAAAGCGGCTCTCAGAAATATCCAGCGAGGTTGCCACGGTCCTCAACCACACCAGACTTGGTGCTCTTCGAGGCTCACCTTTTTATTATCAAAGTTAAATTTATTATATTTACTGTTATATACTTTAGACAATACGATTAACTTGTTACTTGGGTGGGTCATAATTTCATTGTGTTTGTGGTATACTTTTGCGTTCTACTGTTGAGCTTGAAGTTTGGCTGCGTTTATTTATGCTACATAAAAACAGAAAAACAATAGCGAAATTCCAATCGCTTTCGTGATTTCTCACATTATTCCTTGATGGTGTGAAAAAATGACGAAAGCGCTTGGAATTTCTCTACTTTTCACTATATATTATATAATTCCGCAGGATCCCGGCATGTGGCCTGAGACGGTGGGGAAGGCGGCCAAAATTGCACTAGAGATTAGGTATCGTCTTCTGCCTTACCTGTACACACTCTTCTACCTGGCTCACACCGAGGGTCACACCGTGGTCAGGCCCCTTGTGCATGAGTAAGTCACTACTAGTCACACCTGCAGCACTAGTAAGTCACTGTTAATCACACTTATAGCACGAGTAAGTCACTGCTAGTCCTGCCTGCTGCACGATTAAGTCACTGCTAGTCGTACATGCTACACGAGTAAGTCACTGCTAGTCCCACCTGCTGCACGAGTAAGTCGCTGCTAGTCCCACCTGCTGCACGAGTAAGTCACTGCTAGTCCCACCTGCTATACGACTAAGTCACTGCTAGTCCCACCTGATGCACGACTAAGTCACTGCTAGTCCCACCTGCTGCACGAGTAAGTCACTGCTAGTCCCACCTGCTATACGACTAAGTCACTGCTAGTCCCACCTGCTGCACGACTAAGTCACTGCTAGTCCCACCTGCTGCACGAGTAAGTCACTGCTAGTCCCACCTGCTACACGACTAAGTCACTGCTAGTCCCACCTGCTACACGACTAAGTCACTGCTAGTCCCACCTGCTGCACGACTAAGTCACTGCTAGTCCCACCTGCTGCACGAGTAAGCCACTGCTAGTCCCACCTGCTACACGACTAAGTCACTGCTAGTCCCACCTGCTACACGACTAAGTCACTGCTAGTCCCACCTGATGCACGAGTAAGTCACTGCTAGTCCCACCTGCTGCAGGAGTAAGTCACTGCTAGTCCCACCTGCTACACGACTAAGTCACTGCTAGTCCCACCTGCTGCACGAGTAAGCCACTGCTAGTCCCACCTGCTACACGACTAAGTCACTGCTAGTCCCACCTGCTACACGACTAAGTCACTGCTAGTCCCACCTGATGCACGAGTAAGTCACTGCTAGTCCCACCTGCTGCACGAGTAAGTCACTGCTAGTCCCACCTGCTACACGACTAAGTCACTGTTAGTACCACCTGCTGCACGACTAAGTCACTACTAGTCCCACCTGCTACACGACTAAGTCACTGCTAGTCCCACCTGCTACACGACTAAGTCACTACTAGTCCCACCTGCTACACGACTAAGTCACTGCTAGTCCCACCTGATGCACGAGTAAGTCACTGCTAGTCCCACCTGCTGCACGAGTAAGTCACTGCTAGTCCCACCTGCTTCACCAATAGGGTAATAGGAATCATTTAGAGTCGATCCAAGGAATGGGTGAGGATTGGTTCACTTTAGATCAACATCGACGCTTCGAAGGGTTTGGCGCAGAAATTTGTTCGCCTCTGCGTCATGCAACACTGCGGTCACTGGTGCGTTCTGTTCTTTGCGGTCACCGGTGCGTTCTTTGCGTTGCGTTAGGAAATATTTACGGCACTGAGGACGTCGACGCTGACCACGGACAAGAGACCACGGACGAGAGATCACGGACGAGAGACCACCGGACGAGAAATTCCTGATCTGTTGGCGAGACAGATTCCGTTCAATACTGATGAAATTACCGACAATATGTTAGTTGAAAGAGAACATGATCTTACTTACGCTCTTATTCCCTGTACTTCAATGTCCTTCCTTCATACGCTGCTCTGTGTCCTTGTGTTGTTCACGTTGATAAAACTCCTGGAGAGCGAAACGTAGCTATTAATTATATTTGTTGTTGCATGCAGTGAGCTGAATAATAATTTTTAAATATGGGTAGCCTTTATAAAAAGAATGGGTAGCTTTGGGAATGGAATGGGTAGCATTTATACATAAAAAAGAGTAGAATCAGAAATAGAATGGGTACCTTTTACAATAGAAATAATAGTCCTTTTTTAAGATAGAATGAACAGCTTTTGAAATATAAGAGGAAGATTAAACAGGAATAAGTCTGATATATGAAGAGGGAAGTTGAAGAAAAGTCACAGGTCACAGAACAATGTTTTATCGGGACGACGTGTCGCTCTGTGTAGAGTTCTGGAGTAGAGTGATGGAGCTCTACCAGCGAGAAGCTGTCACCGCTCTCTTTCCCCTCCACAAGACTTTTTCTGCTACGTTGGTCTTTCCTTCAGTATCGACGGCAGTTAGTCATTCTGATCCATCGGTACGAGTAGGACCTGCCTAGTTTGGGTCAGTAGGCCTACTGAACTATTCGTATGTTCACTGAGTTAAGTGCCGAGCAGTTTCTTCGGGAATTTCTGTTTTTCACGTTAGTTGTCTTAACCGAGTGATGAGAGTTGTAGCTTTCGTTGTACAGACCGAGGTTTCCACTCATGGTCTTAAAAACCCGCTTTTAGATGTTATATAAAGAGGCCGAAGAGGCCAGAAATCAATAGCCCAGGTCTGCGATTGTGGATGTTCGCCCAAACTTCGAAGGATTAAAGGTTAGATAAGACACCACGTACAGTTCGTGGGTAGATGGTCTAAGTCCCCCGTGTTGACTGAACTCTCCTGTTTCACGAACATCATCTGTAAGTCCTCTTCCCATGTACACTTGATAAGGTTGTACAACAAGCAGATCAGCCTGTTGGTCAACATATTACAGTGTACTTTGGAGAGGCGTAACTACGCCTGTAACTACGCCTGTAAGTGTGTAAATGTAGATCGAAATATTTTTTTTTTAAATAATAATTGATCTTGGCTTACGGTAAGTACTATAGTCCAAGAATACTTAATCATACACATAAATTTTATTATACAGTCCACACTAGAAAAACTAGTGTTATGGTGCCCTTTCATTAACTGCATGTATGTGGCGAGTGGAGATAAATGGTATAAAATACCAATACGATGGGAAAGTAGACATAACGCGACCTTTTTTTGTCAATAAAGAGTCGGATTATACTGCATTTGTGGCTAGTTTTCCACATGGAGAGTGAACTAAGAACAGTTTGTTGTTCTAGCCCATGGTCTGAAATTGGGTATGATTTCTAAGCTGGTGGTGGTGATGTCGGAGACCTCGCCACTTCTAAAGTGCTACAGAAATCCTGAATGAATGTCAACTTCCATCAGTATGTTCGTAGTAGTAGCCGTGAACAAGGTCATTTTGTGGGTATTGCATACCATTCATGCGCAACTTGTCAGACATTGCAACATCATAGAATCTTGGTTCAGAGGACGTCTACATAACCTTCTTCACGGCTGCTACTACTACTACTACTACTACTACCGTGCCTCGGGTATGACCTACTTCTGCTGGGGAATCCCACCTACCAGTGACTATGCCCTCGTCTGCTACCCGTCCCCTTTCCACCTGTCGCCAGTATATAAGCACCAGCATTCTTGCCTGTGCTCCAGAATATTCACGACTACGGTGCTCTTCACACCAACTCCAAGGCTGAGAGACTGATTACCTTATCTTTTCTGTATAGTTCTTCTGTCTTCCAATTATATCCTTGAATTTGTATTGATAAAGCCACTGGATGGCGAAACGTCTACAACAAAGATACCCAGATGTTGCACACGTCTAATTTTTCATCTTGTCGGTATTGTATACCATTCATGAAGGCCCTGAATCTGCACCCTCTAGAATGGGGTAGAATTAGGGGGGATGTGATTGAGGTGTATAAATGGAAAACTGGAATAAATAAAGAGAATGTAAATAGCGTGATAAAAATATCTACCCAAGACAGGACTCGCAGCAATAGTTTTAAGTTGGAAAAATTCAGATTCAGGAAGGATATAGAAAAGCACTGGTTAGTTAACAGAGTTATGGATGAGTGGAACAAACTCCCGAGTACCGTCATAGAAGCTAAGACGTTGTGTAGTTTTAAAAATAGGTTGGATAAATACATGAGTGGGTGTGGGTGGATGTGAGCTGGACCTGACTAGCTTGTGCTAATGAATCTGATGCCGTGTTTCTTCCTTAAGTGGATGTGACCTGACCTGACTAGGTGGATCATTGGTTTAAGCCGGGAGGTGACTTGAACCTGCCTCGCATGGGTCGGTAGGCCTGCTGCAGTGTTCCTTCTTTATTTTTTTTTTACACATCGGCCGTCTCCCACCAAGGCAGGGTGGCCCGAAAAGGAAAAACTTTCATCATCATTCACTCCATCACTGTCTTGACAGAGGCGCAATTACACTACAGTTATAAAACTGCAACATTAACACTCCTCCTTCAGAGTGCAGACACTGTACTTTGTGATGTAGTCCAGCTGGGCTTGTGAGGTCTCTGGGGAGACCTAATTTAACCAATTATATGGTCACACCTTGCCTTGGCAAACGTCTGTCAGCCACGCCCACGTCTGAGGTCTTTTGTTCTTGACGGCGTCAGACCTAGGCGTCAGGTCGTACACGTGGTTGTGGGGTGTGCTTGGACCACCATATAAACCCAAGGAACAGCTGAGCAGGGGAGATTCGGGCAGAGCTCTGGCCTGGGAGCAGAGCTGAGCTGGAGAGTCTCGGGAGGAGAGACTGTTGGAGACATTGGGCAGAGTACTGGCTTGGAGCAGTACTCGTGCTGTATAGGTCTTGGGACCTGTGGCTTAGTTCCTGTGAACTGTCCTCTGAACTATATTGTAAGTTATATTCATTTTGGTCAAGTTGATTGTATTTCCCTGTCTCACTGCTTATGTGTACCACCCCATTTATCTAAACCCCAATGATGTACTCCGGTTCCCAAATATATTATTGTACAAGGACTTAATAATAAACTGTGTTTGAATAGAATAGTAATATTCACTGTCCCCGTTATTTTCTCCATTTATTTATGTTTAGTTAAAGTAGTGAGAGGGTGAGTAGTGTGGAGTGGTGGGTAGAGTAATGAGAGGTGAAGTTGTAGTCACCAGTGACCTCACATTACCTACCAACCTCCGCACTCGTCCCTCCTACTGCCTCGGCTCTCCCCTACCTACTGACTCCCTCCTCTTACCTCCATATTCCCCTAATCATTACCCCCCTACATGACAACATCCCATCTCCAGGACTCAGGTCCGGCCTGCCAGTTTCCCTGAATCCCTTCATAAATGTTACCCTGCTCACACTCCAACAACACGTCAAATCCTAAAAACCATTTGCCTCCATTCGCTCCTACCTAATACACTCACGCATGCTTGCTGGAAGTCCAAGCCCCTCACACACAAAACCTCCTTTACCCCCTTCCTCCAACCTTTCTTATGTTCTTATAATTTATGTCTGAGACTCTCTCTTCATTGCTGAATAATCTACAGCCTCAAAATGAGCTTCATCTTTCAAAAATCGTTTACTAACCCACTTCATTCAATTCTATTTCTCATTTCTTTACTCCTTCCACAGTTTTGTTTTCGTCGTCATCATTTCTCATTACTGTCATCACAGTCGCCGTCACCGTTATCACTATACTGTTAACGCTTAAAGTTCCTCAACATGTACTTCCTAGAACGCAGGAGGGAGAGATACATGATTATATACACTTGGAAAATTCTAGAGGGACTAGTACCAAATTTGCACACGAAAATCACTCCCTATGAAAGGAAAAGACTCAGCAGACGGTGTAACATCCCTCCAATGAAAAGCAGGAGCGCCACTAGCACGATAAGAGACAACACAGTAAGTGTGAGGGGGCCCAAGACTGTTCAACTGCCTCCCAGCTTACATAAGGGGGATTACCAATAGACCCCTGGCTGTCTTCAAGCAGGCACTGGACAGGCACCTAAAGTCAGTACCTTTAACCCTCTCCAGGTATTCAGTAATTAAAAAGAAAAGCTGGTATGACCTGGATGGCATAAAGGCCTGCGGGAACAGGCAGCAATGATGCAGGCTCACGTCTGTCACCTCACATAACCTTCTGACCTCTGAACTTCACCTCTGATATATATTTAGATCACTTTCCCTAACCTTCACACATTATTGTAACATGTGTCAACTCTCTCTGAGTGTACAGCTCTACAGGAACTACAAGTCATATTGATTTTCACGTACCGTCACCTTGGCAGGACGTGGTGCAGGGTACGATACGAAAACATACAAAGATTCTGAGTTTTTTTTTTTTACGAAGTCAGATGTCCAATTCATTTTAATAATTTTTACCAGCTTGTTGCTGTCATAACACGTAGTTTTGCTGTAGTCGTGGGGAGCGCCAAATCCGTAAGTGTGTAGCGTCAACGGTATGGTTTGATCTAAAAAAGTGATACGTTCTTATTACTTGGATCAGAAGCAGTTCACCAGCATTCGAGGCTTTCTCCTGAAGAAAATTGGTCGATGATCGTTGACTAAACAGTTTTGGTATTGCCTGATGTATGACAGGTTCCTGCATTGTTCTCTTCCTGGCAGGTTCCTGCAGTGTTCTCTTCCTGGCAGGTTCCTGCAGTGTTCTCTGCCTGGTAGGTTCCTGCAGTGTTCTCTTCCTGGCAGGTTCCTGCAGTGTTCTCTGCCTGGCAGGTTCCTGCAGTGTTCTCTGCCTGGCAGGTTCCTGCAGTGTTCTCTGCCTGGCAGGTTCCTGCAGTGTTCTCTGCCTGGCAGGTTCCTGCAGTGTTCTCTGCCTGGCAGGTTCCTGCAGTGTTCTCTGCCTGGCAGGTTCCTGCAGTGTTCTCTGCCTGGCAGGTTCCTGCAGTGTTCTTTGCCTGGCAGGTTCCTGCAGTGTTCTTTGCCTGGCAGGTTCCTGCAATGCTCTCTGCCCGGCAGGTTCCTGCAGTGTTCTCTGCCTGGCAGGTTCCTGCAGTGTTCTCTGCCTGGCAGGTTCCTGCAGTGTTCTCTGCCTGGCAGGTTCCTGCAATGCTCTCTGCCTGGCAGGTTCCTGCAGTGTTCTCTGCCTGGCAGGTTCCTGCAGTGTTCTCTGCCTGGTAGGTTCCTGCAGTGTTCTCTGCCTGGCAGGTTCCTGCAATGCTCTCTGCCTGGCAGGTTCCTGCAGTGTTCTCTGCCTGGCAGGTTCCTGCAGTGTTCTCTGCCTGGCAGGTTCCTGCAGTGTTCTCTGTCCGGCAGGCTCCTGCAGTGTTCTCAGCCTGGCAGGTTCTTCGGTTTCGATATTTATCGAGATTTTCACCAATTTCTGTGGATTTTTGTTCGGTTTCGGAATTTATCGAGATTTTCCCTAATTTCTAGCGATTTTTCTCCGGTTTCAGGAAGGAATGCACAGGAAACACGCAGTCGTCGGAATGTTAAAATATCTTCATACGTTAGTTTTATCACGGTATTAGACTTGCAGTAATAAAGGCAACCTTTAAGGAAGTGTCGACTCAGATATCTCTTTCATGATACAAAACTTACAACTGCAAACCTTTAGGCCTTCATCACATACACACACATGAAACTGTGTAACAGTTACTTATTATTTCCTAGATAGATTATACATAAGGAGACGCTAAAAGCGTAGGGGTTTAAGAAATGGGATTATACCCTCTTTCTTCGATCAAACCTGATCGTCTCTCATTCCTCAGGTGCCTCGTGATCCCATGAATATGTTAATTTTTACCTCCCCTCGTATCTTCCCCACAGACTGATGCGTCTCCTCATTATGTTCGTCTAGTCTCCCTTTTCTCTTGCCAACAACGGACAGAGGAACGAGCCTCCAGAACTCCTACCGAATTATCAACTTGTGTTTAGTGCTTCATATAATAATTATATATCGCCAATTTCCACTGTTCTCATCCAGCACATCTCGCCCACCCTGCTTTTCCACCAGCTTACCTTGTTCTCCAGCACATATTGCTCACCCTTCTTCCCCACCAGGAAGGCTTCGAGTAATCTCCCCTACAAAACTTGTCTAACGTTCTTGGGTCATTCGGTGCAAGGACTAGTGGAGGCTTGATCCTCCCTCCACCAGCCTCAAATACTATGTCTCCGACGATCCTGGAAAGTCTGTGAATGACTCGTTGTCTTGCTTTCAGTGTCTCTGAATCAATAACGCCCAGCGGAGCCTTGCTTCCCCCAACATTAATTACGGAGTCAAGCGCAGCTGTGAAGGTTTTACTCTACGTCTCTCTCTCGTGCAGCTCTTCTTTAAGGGGAAATTGTTCCATTTCTTTTCTGTTGAAATTACTCTCCCAACTACTTATATATTTATAGTGCCCCACATCCTCCTCCTGGTGGAGGTTTCTTGATGCTGGTGAGACTCTTGATCCAGAGAATTGGACCGCATTTCTTCTATTGATCGAAGCTGATTGCCTTCCACTCCCCTGGTCTGGGCAATTCCCACAGTTTATTGCTCCCACCATGAATGTAATAATGCGAAGATTGAGCGTGAAGAATTTTGTCTGGCGGGAAAGACTAAAACATCTTCATGTAATATTTAATGTAGAAATGTTCAACGTCTCGGTGATGTAGCCTTCAACATTAGCAATCATGTTTTAACACTTGATATAATAATGTACAACTATAGTATGTAACAGGAAACACAATGGCACATTAGTATAATATGAGAAAAAAGCAATTAGGCTACGCAACATGTCCTATATGAATCAGACAGGTGCTCTGCAACACAGCCAATATAAACAGAAAACAAAATTCACCGACAGAGACTACTATAATGATTTTAGAATCAATAAGGTAATTACAGAATCACTGAGTCCAGGTCTAAGTTGTTTAATTTGTAAATTCTAAAATTCTTAAATTCAAAGTGTTGCGACCTTCAGCTATAATTTTAAAGGTACATAATCAAATCAGGGAACGGTTGGGACTTGAACCCATAGCAAGACAGTCCTGAAACTCGCAGGCCAATGCGCTAACCACTCGGCCAACTGGCTCTAATACCATTCATTCAACCATACACTCACCTGTGTAGAAGGGAGGGTGTATGTGTGAGTGTATGTCTGATTATCTGATCCAATGAAAGCAATTTGGAATTCAACCCAAAAACCAGCCGTCCCACTTCTGAAACTGCATCTTGCCTTGATTTCTGCACCAGGGCAGTGTACTCCCTGGCGTACTCCCTGGTGTACTCCCTGGTGTACTCCCTGGCGTACTCCCTGACGTACTCCCTGGTGTACTCCCTGGTGTACTCCCTGGCGTACTCCCTGGTGTACTCCCTGGTGTACTCCCTGGCGTACTCCCTGGTGTACTCCCTGACGTACTCCCTGGTGTACTCCCTGGTGTACTCCCTGGTGTACTCCCTGGCGCACTCTCTGGTGTACTCCCTGCTGTACTCCCTGGCGTACTCCCTGGCGTACTCCCTGGCGTACTCCCTGGCGTACTCCCTGATGTACTCCCTGGCGTACTCCCTGGCGTACTCCCTGGTGTACTCCCTGGTGTACTCCCTGGCGTACTCCCTGGTGTACTCCCTGGCGTACTCCCTGGCGTACTCCCTAGTGTACTCCCTGGCGTACTCCCTGGCGTACTCCCTGGTGTACTCCCTGGCGTACTCCCTGGCGTACTCCCTGGCGTACTCCCTGGCGTACTCCCTGATGTACTCCCTGGCGTACTCCCTGGTGTACTCCCTGGTGTACTCCCTGACGTACTCCCTGGTGTACTCCCTGACGTACTCCCTGGTGTACTCCCTGGCGCACTCCCTGGTATACTCCCTGGTGTACTCCCTGGTGTACTCCCTGGTGTACTCCCTGGTGTACTCCCTGGTGTACTCCCTGGCGTACTCCCTGGTATACTCCCTGGTGTACTCCCTGGTGTACTCCCTGGTGTACTCCCTGGTGTACTCCCTGGTGTACTCCCTGGCGTACTCCCTGGTATACTCCCTGGTGTACTCCCTGGTGTACTCCCTGGTGTACTCCCTGGTGTACTCCCTGGTGTACTCCCTGGCGTACTCCCTGGTATACTCCCTGGTGTACTCCCTGGTGTACTCCCTGGTATACTCCCTGGTGTACTCCCTGGTGTACTCCCTGGTGTACTCCCTGGCGTACTCCCTGGTATACTCCCTGGTGTACTCCCTGGTGTACTCCCTGGTGTACTCCCTGGCGTACTCCCTGGTGGACGCCGGTTGCAGGTGCATCTCTGGTGAGCTGGAGGCTGTACTAAGACCCTTCATACTGGTCAGCCCCATATTATTATTATTATTATTATTATTATTATTATTATTATTATTATTATTATTATTATTATTATTATTATTATTATTATTATTATTATCATTGGGGGGCGCTAAACCTATAGGATCATATAGCGCCTGGGGGGGGTATGGAAGGCATTCAGGCTCAATTCAGGGAATTGGAACACAGATCCGATTTCCTAGATCAAGAGCCCTTCACCAACGTCAAGGAACCTCCCTTGAGGTGTCAAGAGGTCAGCCCCACAACACACAAGAAATGCGCATTCAGTGATACAATTAATGGTACTTATCGTCATGAAGTGTTGGGGTCGATGTTGCTCCATCATCCCTGAGATACTTTGCCGGTTATTTCCGCGAAATGTTATCTAATTCGCGGTGTAATGTGTTGACGAATGTCGGACTATTTCGTTGTACTGGCGTTGCGTAGGGTAAGTGGCCCTGTAATTACGTAGTTGCTATTTCGACTCAGTTAGGCAGAGCTTCGTCAACTGCCTCTTCACCCGCTATGGGATTTTTGTGACTGAAAGATGGGTGCCTTGCGTGGGCAGCTGCCTCATGGGTGCCTTGCGTGGGTAGCTGCCTCATGGGTGCCTTGCGTGGGTAGCTGCCTCATGGGTGCCTTGCGTGGGTAGCTGCTCTCATGGGTGCCTTGCGTGGGTAGCTGCTTCATGGGTGCCTTGCGTGGGTAGCTGCCTCATGGGTGCCTTGCGTGGGTAGCTGCCTCATGGGTGCCTTGCGTGGGTAGCTGCCTCATGGGTGCCTTGCGTGGGCAGCTGCTTCATGGGTGCCTTGCGTGGGCAGCTGCTTCATGGGTGCCTTGCGTGGGCAGCTGCCTCATGGGTGCCTTGCGTGGGTAGCTGCCTCATGGGTGCCTTGCGTGGGTAGCTGCCTCATGGGTGCCTTGCGTGGGTAGCTGCCTCATGGGTGCCTTGCGTGGGTAGCAAGGTTTGTGTTGCAGTATGAGGCGAGGTCTGTGTTGCAGTATGAGGCGAGGTCTGTGTTGCAGTATGAGGCGAGGTCTGTGTTGCAGTATGAGGCGAGGTCTGTGTTGCAGTATGAGGCGAGGTCTGTGTTGCAGTATGAGGCGAGGTCTGTGTTGCAGTATGAGGCGAGGTCTGTGTTGCAGTATGAGGCGAGGTCTGTGTTGCAGTATGAGGCGAGGTCTGTGTTGCAGTATGAGGCGAGGTCTGTGTTGCAGTATGAGGCGAGGTCTGTGTTGCAGTATGAGGCGAGGTCTGTTGCAGTATGTGGCGAGGTCTGTGTTGCAGTATGAGGCGAGGTCTGTGTTGCAGTATGAGGCGAGGTCTGTGTTGCAGTATGAGGCGAGGTCTGTGTTGCAGTATGAGGCGAGGTCTGTGTTGCAGTATGAGGCGAGGTCTGTGTTGCAGTATGAAGCGAGGTCTGTGTTGCAGTATGAAGCGAGGTCTGTGTTGCAGTATGAAGCGAGGTCTGTGTTGCAGTATGAAG
This sequence comes from Cherax quadricarinatus, assembly GCF_038502225.1. Classification (NCBI taxonomy): domain Eukaryota; kingdom Metazoa; phylum Arthropoda; class Malacostraca; order Decapoda; family Parastacidae; genus Cherax; species Cherax quadricarinatus. Next base: position 8,348,058 of record NC_091304.1, on the reverse strand, counting down.
CGAAGTCTGTGTTGCAGTATGAAGCGAGGTCTGTGTAGCAGTATGAAGCGAGGTCTGTGTTGCAGTATGAGGCGAGGTCTGTGTTGCAGTATGAGGCGAGGTCTGTGTTGCAGTATGAGGCGAGGTCTGTGCTGCAGTATGAGGCGAGGTCTGTGTTGCAGTATGAGGCGAGGTCTGTGTTGCAGTATGAGGCGAGGTCTGTGTTGCAGTATGAGGCGAGGTCTGTGTTGCAGTATGAAGCGAGGTCTGTGTTGCAGTATGAAGCGAGGTCTGTGTTGCAGTATGAAGCGAGGTCTGTGTTGCAGTATGAAGCGAGGTCTGTGTTGCAGTATGAAGCGAGGTCTGTGTTGCAGTATGAAGCGAGGTCTGTGTTGCAGTATGAGGCGAGGTCTGTGTTGCAGTATGAGGCGAGGTCTGTGTTGCAGTATGAGGCGAGGTCTGTGTTGCAGTATGAGGCGAGGTCTGTGTTGCAGTATGAGGCGAGGTCTGTGTTGCAGTACGAGGCGAGATCTGTGTTGCAGTATGAGGCGAGGTCTGTGTTGCAGTATGAAGCGAGGTCTGTGTTGCAGTATGAAGCGAGGTCTGTGTTGCAGTATGAAGCGAGGTCTGTGTTGCAGTATGAAGCGAGGTATGTGTTGCAGTATGAAGCGAGGTCTGTGTTGCAGTATGAAGCGAGGTCTGTGTTGCAGTATGAGGCGAGGTCTGTGTTGCAGTATGAGGCGAGGTCTGTGTTGCAGTATGAGGCGAGGTCTGTGTTGCAGTATGAGGCGAGGTCTGTGTTGCAGTATGAGGCGAGGTCTGTGTTGCAGTATGAAGCGAGGTCTGTGTTGCAATATGAGGCGAGGTCTGTGTTGCAGTATGAGGCGAGGTCTGTGTTGCAGTATGAGGCGAGGTCTGTGTTGCAGTATGAGGCGAGGTCTGTGTTGCAGTATGAGGCGAGGTCTGTGTTGCAGTATGAGGCGAGGTCTGTGTTGCAGTATGAGGCCAGGTCTGTGTTGCAGTATGAAGCGAGTTCTGTGTTGCAGTATGAAGCGAGGTCTGTGTTGCAGTATGAAGCGAGGTCTGTGTTGCAGTATGAAGCGAGGTCTGTGTTGCAGTATGAGGCGAGGTCTGTGTTGCAGTATGAGGCGAGGTCTGTGTTGCAGTATGAGGCGAGGTCTGTGTTGCAGTATGAGGCCAGGTCTGTGTTGCAGTATGAGGCGAGGTCTGTGTTGCAGTATGAGGCCAGGTCTGTGTTGCAGTATGAGGCGAGGTCTGTGTTGCAGTATGAGGCGAGGTCTGTGTTGCAGTATGAGGCGAGGTCTGTGTTGCAGTATGAGGCGAGGTCTGTGTTGCAGTATGAGGCGAGGTCTGTGTTGCAGTATGAAGCGAGGTCTGTGTTGCAGTATGAGGCGAGGTCTGTGTTGCAGTATGAAGCGAGGTCTGTGTTGCAGTATGAAGCGAGGTCTGTGTTGCAGTATGAGGCGAGGTCTGTGTTGCAGTATGAGGCGAGGTCTGTGTTGCAGTATGAGGCGAGGTCTGTGTTGCAGTATGAGGCGAGGTCTGTGTTGCAGTATGAAGCGAGGTCTGTGTTGCAGTATGAGGCGAGGTCTGTGTTGCAGTATGAGGCGAGGTCTGTGTTGCAGTATGAGGCCAGGTCTGTGTTGCAGTATGAGGCGAGGTCTGTGTTGCAGTATGAGGCGAGGTCTGTGTTTCAGTATGAGGCGAGGTCTGTGTTGCAGTATGAGGCGAGGTCTGTGTTGCAGTATGAGGCGAGGTCTGTGTTGCAGTATGAGGCGAGGTCTGTGTTGCAGTATGAGGCGAGGTCTGTGTTGCAGTATGAGGCGAGGTCTGTGTTGCAGTATGAGGCCAGGTCTGTGTTGCAGTATGAGGCGAGGTCTGTGTTGCAGTATGAGGCGAGGTCTGTGTTGCAGTATGAGGCGAGGTCTGTGTTGCAGTATGAGGCGAGGTCTGTGTTGCAGTATGAAGCGAGGTCTGTGTTGCAGTATGAAGCGAGGTCTGTGTTGCAGTATGAAGCGAGGTCTGTGTTGCAGTATGAGGCGAGGTCTGTGTTGCAGTATGAGGCGAGGTCTGTGTTGCAGTATGAGATCACAATGTGCGAATGTTATGAACAGATTTTAGATCAAATCCAATTTCTTCCAGTTACCGTGGTGCTGAAGTACCCTTGCGGATTTAGCGCTTTCCTCTGAAGGTGGAGGTAGGAAGTGCAGTGTCTGCACTCTGAAGGAAGGCTGGCGATGTTTCAGTTCAAAGGGTCATTTAAACTGTGATGTATGTGCACTTCTGGCAAGACAGTTGTTGACTGAATGATGGTTACTGTTTCTTTTTTTGGGGGGGCCACCATACCTTGCCGGGGTGATTAAAATGGATCAGAAATTAATTTATATTATCATTAAGAGAGAGTCGAAGAGGCAGTGAGAGTCTTGTTTAAAAGTTTATGTGAATCATGTACGAATGTGTGTGTGTGTGTGTCTGTGTGCGTGTGTCTGTGTGTGCGTGTGTGTGTGTGTGCGTGTGTGTGTGTGTGTGTGTGCGTGTGCGTGTGCGTGTGCGTGTGCGTGTGCGTGTGTGTGTGTGTGTGTGTGTGTGTGTGTGTGTGTGTGTGTGTGTGTGTGTGTGTGTGTGTTTTACCTTCCGTCAAAGGTACTTGTCGTCAGACACTTGATCTTTTTTGGGGACCTATTTGAATTTGCATCAAATATACATACACGTCTATTATACTAGCATATTTAGTCTCGTTTATAATAATAATAATAATAATAATAATAATAATAATAATAATTTCTTTATTTCCACAAGTACATGTAGAAGGTATATAGTCCTAGCTGACATTAATGACATACTACTGTATAGAAAGCCACTTGTTATGCTTAGCGTTTCCGGCAAATTAGGTGAGTTTTGTCCCAGGATGCGACCCACACCAGTCCACTAACACCCAGGTACCCATTTTATACTGATGGGCGAACATAGACACGCCCAATGTTTCTACCCTCGCTGGGGATCGAACCCAGACACTCGCCATGTGAAGCGAGAGCGTTAGCCACCAGGCCACGGGGCACCGTGCTGGCACACAAGCTGGTCAGGTAGTCCATTCTAAAGTAAACCCTGGCACTGAATGGCACTGAGAGCCAAGATGCACTTAATAACAAGAGAGGAACTGGCTATTTCTAAAGCTTTCATTTTTTGTTTAATGCGGGTCCAAGAACTTCTATAATAAAATTTTCCTTCCTACGCCCCAAAAAAAGTCTGAACTAATATTAGTATGGAAGAAGCGTCACCTGGATTCTAAAAGTTCTCTATTTTTCTGAAACTAAAAGTGGCTTTTACTCACAAAATATCAATTCATTATTCAAATGAGCGTAGGTCTGGAGGCGCAGACGGTAGGCGCAGACGGTGGCGCAGACGGTGGCGCAGACGGTGGCGCAGACGGTGGCGCAGACGGTAGTCGCAGACGGTGGCGCAGACGGTAGGTGTGAGGCTTCCTACAGCCACTTACAACGCTGCTCTTTAAGATTATTTAAATTTTAGGGAAAATGTAATATCTTCACACAGTTTTGGTACTTTTATGTGGTAATAATGTTGTCAAAAGGTAATGAGTTTTTTAGATGGAGACTTTAAGTTTATGCAGAGCACACACTGGTCTGTGGACCTTGAGGCCACCACTGGTCTGTGGACCTTGAGGCCACCACTGGTCTGTGGATCTTGAGGCCACCACTGGTCTGTGGACCTTGAGGCCACCACTGGTCTTTGGACCTTGAGGCCACTTCTAGTCTATGAACCTTGAGAGGCCACCACTGGTCTGTAGACCTTGAGGCCACCACTGGTTTGTGGACCTTGAGGCCACCACTGGTCTGTGGACCTTGAGGCCACCACTGGTTTGTTGACCTTGAGGCCACCACTGGTTTGTTGACCTTGAGGCCACCACTGGTCTGTGGACCTTGAGGCCACCATTGGTCTGTGGACCTTGAGGCCACCACTGGTCTGTGAACCTTGAGGCCATCACTGGTCTGTGGACCTTGGTGCCACTACTAGTCCATGAACCTTGAGAGGCCACCACTGGTCTGTAGACCTTGAGGCCACCACTGGTTTGTGGACCTTGAGGCCACCACTGGTCTGTGGACCTTGAGGACACCACTGGTCTGTGGACCTTGAGGCCACCACTGGTCTGTGGACCTTGAGGCCACTTCTAGTCTATGAACCTTGAGAGGCCACCACTGGTCTGTAGACCTTGAGGCCACCACTGGTTTGTGGACCTTGAGGCCACCACTGGTCTGTGGACCTTGAGGCCACCATTGGTCTGTGGACCTTGAGGCCACCACTGGTCTGTGGACCTTGAGGCCACCACTGGTCTGTGAACCTTGAGGCCATCACTGGTCTGTAGACCTTGAGGCCACTACTAGTCTATGAACCTTGAGAGGCCACCACTGGTCTGTAGACCTTGAGGCCACCACTGGTTTGTGGACCTTGAGGCCACCACTGGTCTGTGGACCTTGAGCCACCACTGGTCTGTGGACCTTGAGGCCACCACTGGTCTGTGGACCTTGAGGCCACTTCTAGTCTATGAACCTTGAGAGGCCACCACTGGTCTGTAGACCTTGAGGCCACCACTGGTTTGTGGACCTTGAGGCCACCACTGGTCTGTGGACCTTGAGGCCACCATTGGTCTGTGGACCTTGAGGCCACCACTGGTCTGTGAACCTTGAGGCCATCACTGGTCTGTAGACCTTGAGGCCACTACTAGTCTATGAACCTTGAGAGGCCACCACTGGTCTGTAGACCTTGAGGCCACCACTGGTTTGTGGACCTTGAGGCCACCATTGGTCTGTGGACCTTGAGGCCACCACTGGTCTGTGGACCTTGAGGCCACCACTGGTCTGTGGACCTTGAGGCCACCACTGGTCTGTGGACCTTGAGGCCACCACTGGTTTGTGGACCTTGAGGCCACTACTAGTCTATGAACCTTGAGAGGCCACCACTGGTCTGTGGACCCTGAGGCCACCATTGGTAAGTTACCTGAAAAAAGATGTCTCAATATTGGCTCTGACAATGGTAAGAAATCGAAAATATGATTGTTCTTGCGTAGAAAAACAAAAGAATTGAAAAGACATTATTGCTCTTCTTTGTTCTTGAGCTAAAGTGGGAGACGGAGGATAGGGGGGTGGGAGAGGGGGAGGCGGAGAGGGAGTGGGGGGATAAGAGAGGGAGTAGATGAGAAGAGGGGAGTAAAGAGGAAGGGATAGGGGAGTGATGTGAAGAGAAGTATAAGGAAGGACTAGTGTACCGGGGTATGAAATGTAAGGGGGTTGGGATGGTTTGAGTAAGGAGGAGGGGCTAAGGAGGGTTGAGGAAGGAGGAGGGGCTAAGGAGGGTTGAGGAAGGAGGAGGGGCTAATGGGGGTTGAGGAAGGGTAGGTGAGTACGAGCTGGGAAATGTGTGGAGGTTCTATCCAGGTCTTACAAGAGTTAATTACGAAGCCTTAAATGTAATTACGAGCTCCAGTGCCGCGATAGTCAGTGAAGACCAACACCTGGGACTAGTGTCTGTCTCTCTGTCTCCGTCTACCCCTCTGGCTTTGCCTTTGTTTATGTCATCCTGTGTTTCTCTGTGTCCACCAGACTTTGTACACATGTACACGCCTGTTTGTGGTGGCAAGGGGTCGAGTCATGGCCCCGCCACTGGCCTACTGTTGATGCTGCTTTGTGAAGTTTCATTCTTGTTTTTCTGCTAGAGGAAGGTGCCTTGCCGCCGGTGAAAGGCTCTTGATTCAGGGTACTGGAGTTGCTCTTACCCTGATTGCCATCCAATCGTCAGGTGCTGCATAGCCCCTAAGGGTTCACCGCTCCACTATAATTTTAATAACAGCTTCCATATCTAGGTGGTTGTGTTAGTTCTTAGGGTCGTTCCACTTCCTCGCTCGAGTAGTTCTGGTTCTTAGGTCGTTAAATTTCCCGAAATTAAATAAACTTATTTTCTGAAGTCTGTGTCTCCTATGTATAGTTAGTCATGTATGGGTAGGTGTGTGGGTGTATACATATATATATATATATATATATATATGTATATATATATATATATTATATATATATATATATATATATATATATATATATATATATATATATATATGTATGTATATATATACAGTATGTATATATATGTTGCATATATGCAGATGTACATGTACACGTACATGTACATTCTGGTGTTGAAGGCATTTTGCCGCACCACACAAGTCGACCTCTTTCATTGTTTCTTCTCATTTCTCAATGTTCTTATATTGCAAAGCTCCTGACGAAGCATTGGTGACAGTGCGAAAGGTCTTGAGCTACTACATTCCTCCGCCCCCCTTCCATCGCGGCTTGCAATACATACACGTGTATGCAATAATTAAGTGCTCAGCAATAATTTATTACTGAGCACTAAACCCAACTTCAGAGGATCTCATATACATTCGAAAAATTTACATTAGGAAACTATCATCATTACAACTGATGGTTCGCAGAGATTAATTCATAACAGTTCTGTAAGCAAGTGAAGCAAAAAACGCCCCACTAATGCAGGTAATTATCGTGATTCCTGGCTTAAATTCCATCCAGATAACTCCCCTTCAGAATTCCTGACGCTGAATTCCCAACAGATAATTATATTGTTACTTTGGTTTTCTGGTCCTGGCTGCATACAGTGGTTAACCGTACTGATAAATACTTGACGGGGAAGCCAGTGAACAACGGGTAACAACGGATGTAGTGCAACGGAGAACGGGTAAATAACAATAAACATTGTGTAACGGAGGAAGGGTAAATGACAACAGACACTGTATAACGGGAAAGAGCAACGGACAACAGTCAATGGTTAATGGATAATGGGTAAAAATTGACAAAGGGTAAAATGGATAGTTGACAACGCGCTTAATAAGATACCAACGGAATTTCTAAAAAAAGAATTAAATAACAACCGATTGCTCATTCCTAGCTACGTTGTCCAGGAATATTCCAAACTGAGGCATTCCCAGTATCTCAGGAGTAATTGGGACTATTCCAGCTGGCTATACCTGATTCCTAGCTCGTAACCTCACCAGCCCGACTCCCAGCTCCCAGCTTCACAATAATACTGTTCCTAACAATACGACCTGAGACTTCATCCCCGGTGGTTCTATTTCAGATTTCCAGAAGACCGACGGACACTGGGTATCGACGACCAATTCCTGTGGGGTGGGTGCTTGATGGTCTCTCCCGTGCTGAAGGAGGGAGACCTGGAGAGACGCGTCTACTTCCCACACGACTTCTGGTATGACTACTACACCGTAAGTCACCGCTCCTTTGCTTCCCCATGCAAGTCTTGCCACGATGATTAATCTCTGCAATATTAATTGATGATTTTGTGATGTTTCTTTCCAATGTAACTCATCTGAGCCCAAGTGTGTGTGTCGTAGTAGTAGTAGTAGTAGTAGAAGTGGTAGTAGTAGTAGTAGAAGTGGTAGTAGCAGCTACTAGTTATCAAAGACACTGGTCTGTGTGTGTGTGTGTGTGTGTGTGTGTGTGTGTGTGTGTGTGTGTGTGTGCATGTGCATGTGCATGTGCCAGTTAAACCTGGCACACCCTCTCATGACGAGTGCCTAAATCTCCCACAGGGAAAGCCTATTGAGTGGCCAGGGGAGTACGTGAAGGTTCCTGCCCCGTGGGACGTCATTCCTCTGCACATCCGCGGGGGCCACATCCTGCCCACGCAGCGGCCGGCCCTCAACACCTTCCTCTCAAGGAGACAGCCCTTGGGGGTGCTGGTGGCCATAGGCCTCGACAGGAGGGCATCTGGCCAGCTATTCTGGGACGATGGAGAGTCAATAGACACAATAGGGCGAAGAAAGTACAGCCTGCTAAAGTTTACCTTCATTCAGGTGAGTGTGTCAGTTATATTGACAAATAATGTGGTAAGACCACATGGGTCATACTAGTGAGACTAGTAGAGTGTAGTGAGAATGGTAGTGTAGTGTAGTGTAGTGTAGTGATAATGGTGGTGTAGTGATCATGGTAGTGTAGTGTAGTGATAATGGTGGTGTAGTGATCATGGTAGTGTAGTGTAGTGATAATGGTGGTGTAGCGATAATGGTAGTGTGGTGAGGTGTGGTTTTACACAGGATTGTCACATATTGAACATAAATATATAATCGGTGAGTCACTAAACTCGTGTAGATCATTAAGGGTAAACGCTGGTAGAGGATCGATCCTCAGTCCCACCGGTTCTGAAAAAGTTTGGCCAAACACTCCGTCAGACAGTAAAGAGAGAGTTAAGTACTCTCCGGCATTTAACAAGTTTATCAGGAGAGATTTTGTGACACATCAAGGTCACAGTTAATTAACTGTAGCCTTTGATTATAATCAACCAATGCAGGAATGAAATCATTAAGAGGAACCTAATGAAGGAATCACTGAGCCGAGCCTCGGGTGATATTATTATTATTATTATAATCAAGGGGGAAGCGCTAAACCCGGAGGATTATACAGCGCCTGGGGGGGGGATGTGGAAGGCATTCAGGCTTAATTCGAGGAACTGGAGCACAGATCCAATTCCCTAAATCAAGAGCCCCTCACCAACATCAAGGAACCTTCCTTGAGGGGACCTCGGGTGATAAAGAATCGTGTCAGGTGACTGCTTCCCCCTGACGAGGAAACGAAAACAATACCACCGCTTCTATACCACCTTGCAGGTGGTATAGAGGCTATCTGCTGAGGACCAGCTGTAATCTAGATACCACCGCTTCCGTTCACATAGCTGAGGAAAACATAGCCGAGCAGAAAGATTTGGTGAGAATACACACACACACACACACACACACACACACAAAAGACGGAGAACAGAATACAACGCTATTTGTTGTGAGGGAAAAGCTATGTTCTTAAATCAAGATTAAGAACTATCGTGTATTATTTATGTTCCTCATGAGTGGTGTGGAGGGTGGTGTAACAAGCGGTGTTGTAGGTGAGTGGTGTAACACAAATGGCGTTGTAGGTGGTGTGGAGGGTGGTGTAACACAAGCGGTGTAGATGGTTGTCATGTAGGGGACAATGGAACGTATAGTGATAAGTGGGGAATAAGGGAGTAAAGGGAGGGAGTAGCCAGGTCACCATCTGGAGAAGACCCGGGCCGGAAGTACCGGCGAATCAACATGAATGAATGAATCACAGGAGTTAGGCAGGAGAGGCGAGTCGAGAGATTAGCGGAGGTAATGTGAAGTCAGTGGTGACTACACCATCACCTCTCATTACCACCACCACCACCACACTACTCACCCTCTCAGTACTTTAAATAAATTAATGAACAAAAGAATGAATAACGGGGACAGCGAATATTCCTGTTCCACTCATACACAGTTTATTATTAAGTGACTTAAGAAATCGTAATGACACGATTGCAAATAAACCATACCCCCGGCCGGGATTGAACCCGCGGTCATAGAGTCTCAAAACTCCAGCCCGTCGCGCTAGCCACTAGACCAGCTAGCCACAATAAGATTCATCCAACTAGGTATATTTCTACACCATAGGAAAGTAAGCACAGGCACCTCTGTGACCACAAATGCAAGTTTTTACAGACGAATCTCCAGCTAGCGTGGCCGTGACGAACTCTAGCTCAAGTCCCTTCACTGCCGTCAACATGACTTAAGAAATCGTAATGACACGATTGCAAATAAACCATACCCCCGGCCGGGATTGAACCCGCGGTCATAGAGTCTCAAAACTCCAGCCCGTCGCGCTAGCCACTAGACCAGCTAGCCACAATAAGATTCATCCAACTAGGTATATTTCTACACCATAGGAAAGTTAGCACAGGCACCTCTGTGACCACAAATGCAAGTTTTTACAGACGAATCTCCAGCTAGCGTGGCCGTGACGAACTCTAGCTCAAGTCCCTTCACTGCCGTCAACATGACTTAAGAAATCGTAATGACACGATTGCAAATAAACCATACCCCCGGCCGGGATTGAACCCGCGGTCATAGAGTCTCAAAACTCCAGCCCGTCGCGCTAGCCACTAGACCAGCTAGCCACAATAAGATTCATCCAACTAGGTATATTTCTACACCATAGGAAAGTTAGCACAGGCACCTCTGTGAGCCACGCTAGCTGGAGATTCGTCTGTAAAAACTTGCATTTGTGGTCACAGAGGTGCCTGTGCTAACTTTCCTATGGTGTAGAAATATACCTAGTTGGATGAATCTTATTGTGGCTAGCTGGTCTAGTGGCTAGCGCGACGGGCTGGAGTTTTGAGACTCTATGACCGCGGGTTCAATCCCGGCCGGGGGTATGGTTTATTTGCAATCGTGTCATTACGATTTCTTAAGTCATGTTGACGGCAGTGAAGGGACTTGAGCTAGAGTTCGTCACGGCCACGCTAGCTGGAGATTCGTCTGTAAAAACTTGCATTTGTGGTCACAGAGGTGCCTGTGCTAACTTTCCTATGGTGTAGAAATATACCTAGTTGGATGAATCTTATTGTGGCTAGCTGGTCTAGTGGCTAGCGCGACGGGCTGGAGTTTTGAGACTCTATGACCGCGGGTTCAATCCCGGCCGGGGGTATGGTTTATTTGCAATCGTGTCATTACGATTTCTTAAGTCATGTTGACGGCAGTGAAGGGACTTGAGCTAGAGTTCGTCACGGCCACGCTAGCTGGAGATTCGTCTGTAAAAACTTGCATTTGTGGTCACAGAGGTGCCTGTGCTAACTTTCCTATGGTGTAGAAATATACCTAGTTGGATGAATCTTATTGTGGCTAGCTGGTCTAGTGGCTAGCGCGACGGGCTGGAGTTTTGAGACTCTATGACCGCGGGTTCAATCCCGGCCGGGGGTATGGTTTATTATTAAGTCCTTGTACAATAATATATTTGGGAATAGGAGAACACTGTTGGAGTTTAGATAAATGGTGATGGTACATATAAGCAGTGAGACAAGGAATACAATCAACTGACGAAACAGAATATAACTTACAATATAGTTCAGATGACAATTCACCACAGGAACTAAGTCACACACACTAGCCACAGGTCCCAAGACCTACACAGCCGAGTACTGCTCCACGCCAGTACTCTGCCCACTGACTCCAACCAAGTCTCCTCTAGAGACACTCTAGCCGCCTTCTCCCGAGCCCTGCACACAGGCCAGAGCTCCACTCGAATCTCCTTGCTCATCTGTTCCTTGGGGTTATATGGTCTTCAAAGCACCCCGCACATTGGGGTGTGCACCATGTGCTTTGATCTGACGCCGTCAAGAACAAAAGACCTCAGACTTAAGCCGAGAGGCATGTCTGACAGCTATTTTTCAAGGCAAGGTGTGACCATTTAATTAGGTTAAATTAGGTGTCCCTTAGCGACCTCAAAAGCACAGTGGACTACATCACATGGTGTGGAGGGTGGTGTAACACAAGTGTTGTAGGTGGTGTGGAGGGTGGTGTAACACAAGTGTTGTAGGTGGTGTGGAGGGTGGTGTAACATAAGTCCATGACCAAGGATACTGGAATGTAATAGTGTAATGAGCGATGAGATGCGATATTACATACCACTGAGGTATGTTATAGTAAGCGTGGATGCACCACAGTTAGCCAGATGACGTGTGGATGCACCACAGTTAGCCAGATGACATGTGGATGCACCACAGTAAGCAAGATGACACGTGGAGGCACCACAGTAAGCAAGATGACATGTGGATGCACCAGAGTAAGCCAAATGACGTGTGGATGCACCACAGTAAGCCAGATGACATGTGGATGCACCGCAGTAAGCCAGATGACGTGTGGATTCATCACAGTAAGCCAGATGACATGTGGATGCATCACAGTAAGCCAGATGACGTGTGGATGCATCACAGTAAGCCAGATGACATGTGGATGCATCACAGTAAGCCAGATGACGTGTGGATGCATCCGACCAAAGAAACATTGGTAATTGGATTTCACCTCAAAACTTTCAAGACTTCCAGACGTAACTTCAATTACATTTTCGTAAGTTTAACATAAAATCCTGATGAAATTATCAGTAAGGTCGCTGTGAATGGCTGATATTACGAGGCTTCACTTTATTGCGCTAATATGACTTGACGCTGATGAAGGGCTTTTGATCCAAGGAATTGTGGTTACCCCCTCCTTTCCCCCTTGTTGGATCAAGCCTGATTTCGTCCCACTATAATGGTCTCTGCACGGTTCATACGGATTTAGCGCTTCCCATTGATTATGATAGTAATACTGGTGCTGGTTCACTGAACACTGACTGGCACTGGTTCACAGAACACTGGCACTGGTTCACAGAACACTGGCACTGGTTCACAGAACACTGACTGGCACTGGTTCACAGAACACTGACTGGCACTGGTTCACAGAACACTGGCACTGGTTCACAGAACACTGGCACTGGTTCACAGAACACTGACTGGCACTGGTTCACAGAACACTGACTGGTACTGGTTCACAGAACACTGACTGGCACTGGTTCAGGGAAAGTAAACTGTGCTTCACAACCCTCTATAACTATGTATATGTACACACGCACACACACACACACACATACACACACACACAGTTGGAAGCTGAAGACACAGATGAATCACAGGGATGTTAGGAAGTATTTCTTCAGCCACAGAGTAGTCAGTAAGTGGAATAGTTTGGGAAGCGATGTAGTGGAGGCAGGATCCATACATAGCTTTAAGCAGAGGTATGATAAAGCTCACGGCTCAGGGAGAGTGACCTAGTAGCGATCAGTGAAGAGGCGGGGCCAGGAGCTCGGACTCGACCCCCGCAACCTCAACTAGGTGAGTAACTAGGTGAGTACACACACACACACACACACACACACACACACACACACACACACACACACACAGGATGTTCCAGAGATGGGACACAGCAACAAGGGGACACAGTTGGAAGTTGAAGACACAGATGAATCACAGGGATGTTAGGAAGTATTTCTTCAGCCACAGAGTAGCCAGGAAGTGGAATAGTTTGGGAAGCGATGTAGTGGATGCAGGATCCATACATAGCTTTAAGCAGAGGTATGATAAAGCTCACGGTTCAAGGAGAGTGACCTAGTAGCTACCAGTGAAGAGGCGGGGCCAGGAGCTTGGACTCGACCCCTGCAACCTCAATTAGGTGAGTACAACTAGGTGAGTACTCACACACACACACACACACACACACACACACAGTGGGAAAGGAAACTGGATGGTTAAGATGTATATGAGAGGATGGAGGCGATAGAATCAAAGTGCCAAGAGGCAAAAGGGATGATTTATACCAAGCATGAAAGAAAAGAAATAAGAGAAACAAAGAGAGTCCTGGTTGAGTCAGGAACGCAGATACACCGATGGCAGTGGCAAGAACCCTGGGAAGAAATCAGGAGAACTAAAGAAGAATGTGCAAGAATAAAGGGGAAGTTGGAAGGTAGTTTGAACTTAAGTTCAGTTTTGACACAGACTGCCAAAACTTAACCCAAGTTACTCCACAGTCAGATAAGTAAAACAACAAGTGTGAAGAGCCAAGTGATGAGGCTGACGGAGGGGAACTGAGGATGACAGAAAAATATGCCAAGAGCTTGGGAAAAGATTCAGAGGTCTTCACAGAAAAAGTCTGGAGAGCTACGGAAAAGCATTGCAGCCAGAAGAGATCAAGAGCTACTCATCGGCATCAACAAGGCAAAGAAAGTGATGAAACAAGTACAGGAGCTTGATGTCACAAATGAGAGAAACAGAACCAGTCTGTGTAACCCAATGACAAGTATCCGACGAGCTCCCTCAATCACTGCAGCTGCCTGAAAGTTTAAAAATAGCCAAAGGGATATCCGCAATTCAAAAATAAAGGTTCTGCAAAAGATTGTAAGAGAAATGTATTGAAACGCATGAAGATTCACTAGAGAAGACCAATTCAGATTTAGAGATGGAAAAGAAATCATTTGTAACAAACTTTCTGGAATTCTGTGACGTTCCACAAAGATAAAAGGAGGTGGGTGGACTGCATCACCATATTGCACATAAGAGATAAAAGAAACAAGTAGGATTAAAAACATAGTGATGCAGGGGCTCAGGAAATACCTGAGTGACAGAAGATAGATGGTAACAGTAAGTGATGTGACATTAGACTGGAATATAGTAGCGAGTTAAGTAACGCAAAGCTCACTATTAGAGCTGCTATCGTTCCGAATTGAACGATCTACCAGAAGGGATGTACTTTTGTGTGTCCTTGTTTGCTGATGTAAAATTAATAAAAATATTAAGAACAGGAGAAGACAGTGATAAGCGCCAGTGAGTCCTTAACAGACTGAAAATGTAGTAAAGAAAAAATAAGAGGCTTGTAGAGTTCAACCCAAGTAAATGCAAGGTCACGCAATTTGGAGATGTGGAAGACCAGACGTAGAGTATAGCATGTGCGAAGAGAAGTTGCAAATATCAAGAGGGATAGGGGCCTGAGGTTGAATAGAACACCAAACATATCGCCAAAAATACATACAAAACGCACAACGTCTGCGGCATATGCAACATTAACAAACCACAGTGAAGCATTAAAGAACTTGAATAAATAATCTTTCAGAACCTTATGTGCGACGTATGTTAGACCAATCACTGAGTACGAAGACCCAGCATAGAGCCCACACCTGGACAGACACACAAAGATCGAAAAGATCTGAACATCTGCAACAAGGCTAGTACCAAATCTGAGAGAAATACACGATGAGGACAGGTTGAAGGAAATGAATCTGATGACCTTGGCGGAGGATAAGCAGCGACATGATTACAACATACAAAATGTTAAGGGGAAATAATAGGACAAAAAAGGACAATGAATTAAAAAGACCAAGAACAAGCGAACACAGGTTAAAGTTGAAGACACAGATGAACTATACGGATGTGGAGAAATATTCTTTAATTTCAGGGCCGTTGAGAAGTGGAATGATTTGGATGAGGTTGTAGTGGAGTAGGTATGATAAGGCCCAGGATGACAGAAATCAGGTATTCTCATCAAAGTGGTTGGTCAAAGAGGCGGGATTACACACACACACAAGAGCGCGTGCGCACGTACACACACATACACAAACACAAACAGGTCAAATGTCTATCTAAAAGTGCCTCTGACTACGGGTAACGAACACACCTCTTTATTAAGTGAAATAACCAGTGTTTCAAAGATCCCTTAATGAAATTGACTTGACCCAACTGTAACACACACTGACCCAGTGTGTGTGTGTTGCAGTTGGTTAACACCTCGGAGTTCCAGCAACACACACACACACACACACGAGGACAGGAGGGTTAGGGGAGACATGATAACAACATACAAAATACTGCGTGGAATAGACAAGGTGAACAGAGACAGGATGTTCCAGAGATGGGACACAGAAACAAGGGGTCACAATTGGAAGTTGAAGACCCAGATGAGTCAAAGGGAAGTTAGGAAGTATTTCATCAGTCATAGAGTAGTCAGGAAGTGGAATAACCTAGCAAGTGAGGCAGTGGAGGCAGGAACCATACATAGCTTTAAGATGAGGTATGATAAAGCTCATGGAGCAGGGAGAGAGAAGACCTAGTAGCACTCAGTGAAGAAGCGGGGCCAGGAGCTAAGTATCGACCCTTGCAACCACAATTAGGTGAGTACACACACTAACCCGGTGACCTGACTCACTTCAGAACTGGCTGAGGATGACGGTGTTCCAGGACCTGGCTCATGACCTGCAAGGTCTCAAGATGGTGGACCTGGAGTTCCTAGGGGTGGAGAAGGAACCCTCGGAGATTCTCCTCAACCAAGTGGAGCACCCCTTAGGCTTCTACACTTACGAGGCTGACTCATTGAGGCTCCGCGTCACCGTGAAGGTCGACCTCGACAAGGACTTTGTCCTCGAGCTGAAGGACATCTGGAGGTTCATCGTTGACTTGTGAGTTGAGGCCAACACCGCTTGGAGCTGCAACTCTCTGATAGAGGTCAAGAAGCCACACAGTAGCCCCGGGATACAACCCTTATGACCGGATGGTCAGTATGTTGATGCTTCTGTGTGTGATAGGGGGGGAGAGGAAGGGGGCTCTTGTTCTAAGGAAGTGGCGCTAGTCCCCCCCTCCTTCCCCGTCCCCATACATCAAATCTGATAACCTCACATTCTCCAGTGTAATCCCCTGCGGGTTTAGCGTTTTCACAGATAACCCGCACATAGGAGGGAGGAGCTTACAACGACGTCTCGGTCCGACAAAGTCACAGTGTGACTTTGTCGGACCGAGACCATTTACAAAGTGTGATGAATGGTTTTGAAAACCGACAAGTTGAAGAATTGAGACACTTATGCAACACATGGGAATCTTTATTGAAGAAACGTTTCGCCACACAGTGGCTTCATCAGTCCAATACAAAGTAGAAATGGGTAAGGAGAGTAGAAGTATGAGGTAATCAGTCCCTCAACCTGGATTCGATGTGTTCAGTCCAGGCACTTACTACAAGAGTGATGGACTGAACACATCGAATCCAGGTTGAGGGACTGATTACCTCATACTTCTACTCTCCTTACCCATTTCTACTTTGTATTGGACTGATGAAGCCACTGTGTGGCGAAACGTTTCTTCAATAAAGATTCCCATGTGTTGCATAAGTGTCTCAATTCTTCATTTACAAAGTCACAGTGTGACTTTGTAAATGGTCCAAGACGACCGTAAACGTCGTGGTCAGCTCCTCTCTCCTCTGTGTTAGTTACTCATGTATTGTTCCAGTCACGGTATTGTGCCTTTTCTTCCTTCCCTTGTGTAAGTATTGTAATGTCTTAGAGCAGAAGACAGAATAAATTTTTTGTAACACAGTGTTGAGACGTTTTATTTTACACAAATCAATTTTTTTTTGTACAGACTGAGAGCTGTTGTCCAATCTCAGCTCATTTCAAAGCTCACACTACCACCTCCCAGGATGCCACCCATAACAGTCGACTAACACCCAGGTACGTACTTACTGCTAGGTGTACAGGGGCAGCAGGTGAAAGGTAACTAACACCCAGGTACCTACTTACTGCTAGGCGAAGAGGGGCTGCAGGTGTAAGGAAACATGCCCAACGCTTCCACCCGTACCGTGGATCGAACCCCGGACACTCAGCGTGTAAGAGGTGAGTGCGTTATCGACGGAGCCACGGGACACCTTGTCTTAAACACAGTGTCTTAATAATGTAGACACTATCTAGACATTGTGTAGAAACTGTAGACTGTGTAAGCACTATGTAGACATGTAGACATTATGTAGACGGTGTGTAGACAGTATATAGACAGTGTATAGACACTGCAGACATGTAGACTGTGTAGACATGAAGACACTGTGTAGACAGTATGTAGACACTGTGTTTAAGACATAGTACTTAAGACATTGGACAATGTAGATATTGTGTAGACATTAGACGCTAAGTAGACACTGTGTTTAAGACATGGTGCTTGTTAAGACACCGAATTTACACACCGGCGTTCCTTCAGGGGGGAGAGGGTCCGTTGATGCTGTGGAGGGGCTTTTGATCTGAGGAACTGCAGCAACCCTGCACTTCCCCGGATCACACGGATTAGACGATCCTCTCTTAAACGATGGAGACATCTGCAGAAATACTTAAATACAGCATATAAGTGTGTGTGTGTGTGTGTGTGTGTGTGTGTGTGTGCTGACCAATATGTGGTTGCAGGGGTCGATTCATAGCTCCTGGTTCCGAGTGTGTGTGTGTGTGTACTCACCTAGTTGTACTTTCATCTAGTTGTGATTGCAGGGGTCGAGTCACAGCTCCTGGCCCCGCCTCTTCACTGGTCGCTACTAGGTCACTCTCCTTGCTCCAAAAGCTTTATCATACCTGTGTGTGTGTGTGTGTGTGTGTGTGTGTGTGTGTGTGTGTGTGTGTGTGTGTGTGTGTGTGTGACACAACAAAACACACTCCAAAATATCTGTGTGCGTACACACAACAGACTACATTACTCATCACACAATCCTTACCTGGCAATGTATACACAAACTATACAAATGGAATCACATACCCAGTACATCTGGCAACACACACACACACACACACACACACACACTATACACCTGACACCACACACACACATACTATACACTTGGCATCACACACACACACACACACACTATACACCTGACACCACACACACACATACTATACACTTGGCATCACACACACACTATACACCTGGCATCACGCACAAACACTATACACCTGGAACCACACACACACTATACACCCGGCATCACACACACAGACACACTATACACCTGACACAAACACTATATACACCTGGCATCACACACACACACACTATACACCTGGCACAAACACTATATACACATCACACACACACACTATACACCTGGCATCACACACACACACACTATACACCTGGCACAAACACTATATACACCTGGCATCACACACACACACACACACACACACACACACACTATACACCCGGCATCACACACACCCACACTAAACACCCCTCACAAACACTATATACACCTGTCATCACACACACACACACTATACACCTGGCATCACACACACACACACTATACACCTGGCACAAACACTATATACACCTGGCATCACACACACACACACTATACACCTGGCATCACACGCACACACACTATACACCTGGCATCACACACACACACACTATACACCTGGCACAAACACTATATACACCTGGCATCACACACACACACACACACACACACACACACTATACACCTGACACAAACACTATACACCTGGCATCACACACACACACACTATACACCTGGCACAAACACTATATACACCTGGCATCACACACACACACACTATACACCTGGCATCACACACACACACACTATACACCTGGCACAAACACTATATACACCTGGCATCACACACACACACACTATACACCTGGCATCACACGCACACACACTATACACCTGGCATCACACACACACACACTATACACCTGGCACAAACACTATATACACCTGGCATCACACACACACACACACACACACACTATACACCTGACACAAACACTATACACCTGGCATCATCATTGGTCAGGTGTAAATCTCCGGGAAACGCCTGCAGATTTACGATTCAAAAATGCATAATACAAGACTTGGAGCTGCAACAACAGCTGAAATACAACAAGCAGGTTGTGCTAATTGTTGTGATCCAGGCTTCATGGGAGGGGGGAAGGGGAGGGGGAAGGGGAGGGGGAAGGGGAGGGGGAAGGGGAGGGGGAAGGGGAGGGGGAAGGGGAGGGGGTGCATTGATGCTGCTGAAATGGTGTTGATTCCAAGGCATTGGAACTGTTCCCTTCCTTGGACCGAATCTGATTATTTCGTTTCCAGACACGCTGTATCACCCCTACGGTTTTAGCCCTTTATAATGAATATAATGCGTAATATGCAACAAACGCAAACAGGCGATACAGGATGCAAAACAACCTCGGAGGGGGAGGGGAGAGTTGAATGATAGTTCTAGGCCTTTCGCTTTGCAATCAACACATCATCAGGAGCTTGCTGTGTTGAGGGAGAAAGGAGGAGGAGGAGGAGGTCCAAGCAAATATGATCACAGGAAGCGCCTTTGCTAGTGTGTGCAAGCTCCTGATGATGTATTGACTGCAACACGAAAGGCCTAAAGCTATCATTTAACCCCCCCCCCCTCAACGCGGTTGTTTTGCATAATATTGACCTCAATGTTTTCCTTATTGAACCATTGACTGGAACAACACACAAGTAACCTGGAGAAGGTTACTTATGACGACGTTTCGGTCCGATTTGTGTCACTGTGTGGCTGGCCAGTTGTACAAGTCGGACTGAAAGGTCGCCATGTTTCACTCTATATGCGGGTTATTTGTAATCTGTATTCAAATATTCAGATTTTTTGTGAATAATAATAATAATAATAATAATAATAATAATAATAATAATAATAATAATAATAATAATAATAATAATAATAATAATAATAATAAAAAGAATAATAATAATAATAATAATAATAATAATAATAATAATAATAATAATAATAATAATAATAATAAAAAGAATAATAATAATAATAATAATAATAATAATAATAATAATCCGAGTAGTAACCTAGACTTGTAACCTATATTTTAGGAGACCCAAATTTTCGGCTTGTAATTTCTGCAGTTTGCATAATTTACGAAGAAATAAATATGGAGTGACTGGCTGGCCTAGTACAACTACAATGGAAAACAAAGGTGAAAAAATTCAGATTTGTGGGACGTTTTAGCGTTACATTTGCTCGTAAATAAGAATAAATCGAAATTACGAGTCTCCGGGTGGAAAAAAAAAAAGTGTCGAGAGAGAGAGAGAGAGAGAGAGAGAGAGAGAGAGAGAGAGAGAGAGAGAGAGAATTATGGGTGTTAGTATATTTACTGTTATATTACCATCTTGATTCCAGGAACTGGATCTGCTATCCTTATCTCCCCTTCCCAGGGCGCTTTGTGTAATCCCTACGGTTTTATCGCTTATCCATGTATGCAGTAATACATCACTGCAGGTGTGATGGCCTTGCACTCTCTTAGGACGTTTATCGAAATAATAGAATACAATCTCTTTCATATATAATACAATAAATTGCATATACAATACAATAAATTACATATACAATACAATAAATTGCATATATAATACAATCAATTGCATATACAATACAATAAATTTCATATATAATACAATAAATTGCATATACAATACAATAAATTACATATGCAATACAATAAATTGCATATACAATACAATAAATTGCATATATAATACAATAAATTGCATATATAATACAATAAATTACATATATAATACAATAAATTGCATATATAATACAATAAATTACATATATAATACAATAAATTGCATATACAATACAATAAATTACATATGCAATACAATAAATTGCATATACAATACAATAAATTGCATATATAATACAATAAATTGCATATATAATACAATAAATTGCATATATAATACAATAAATTGCATATATAATACAATAAATTGCATATATAATACAATAAATTGCATATATAATACAATAAATTGCATATATAATACAATAAATTGCATATATAATACAATAAATTGCATATATAATACAATAAATTGCATATATAATACAATAAATTGCATATATAATACAATAAATTGCATATATAATACAATAAATTGCATATATAATACAATAAATTGCATATATAATACAATAAATTGCATATATAATACAATAAATTGCATATGCAATACAATAAACTGCATATATATTACAGTAAATTGCTTATACAATACAATAAATTGCATATATAATACAATAAGTTGCATATACAATACAATAAACCGCATATGCAATACAATTAATTCCTTTATATGCAATATACAGTATACAGCAAATGCAGTGTGATATATATGTAATATACAGAATACAATATAATAAAGCCAGCCAAGATAGAAGGTGTAGGAATACTTGAAGTATTGTGGTAACTGTGAGAGGATCGTCACAGTGTACAGTGAAGTTATACAGTGAAGTTATACAGTGATGTCATACAGTGAAGTCATACAGTGATGTCATACAGTGATGTCATACAGTGATGTCATACAGTGATGTCAGTGAAGTCATACAGTGATGTCATACAGTGAAGTCATACAGTGATGTCATACAGTGATGTCATACAGTGATGTCATACAGTGATGTCAGTGAAGTCATACAGTGATGTCATACAGTGAAGTCATACAGTGATGTCATACAGTGATGTCATACAGTGATGTCATACAGTGATGTCAGTGAAGTCATACAGTGATGTCATACAGTGAAGTCATACAGTGAAGTTATACAGTGAAGTCATACAGTGAAGTCATACAGTGAAGTTATACAGTGAAGTCATACAGTGAAGTTATACAGTGATGTCATACAGTGAAGTTATACAGTGAAGTCATACAGTGAAGTTATACAGTGATGTCATACAGTGAAGTCATACAGTGATGTCATACAGTGATGTCATACAGTGATGTCATACAGTGATGTCAGTGAAGTCATACAGTGATGTCATGCAGTGATGTCATACAGTGAAGTCATACAGTGATGTTATACAGTGATGTCATACAGTGAAGTCATACAGTGAAGTCATACAGTGATGTCATACAGTGAAGTCATACAGTGAAGTCATACAGTGATGTCATACAGTGAAGTCATACAGTAATGTCATACAGTGAAGTCATACAGTGAAGTCATACAGTGATGTCATACAGTGAAGTCATACAGTGAAGTCATACAGTGAAGTCATACAGTGATGTCATACAGTGATGTCATACAGTGAAGTCATACAGTGATGTTATACAGTGATGTCATACAGTGAAGTCATACAGTGAAGTCATGCAGTAATGTCATACAGTGAAGTCATACAGTGAAGTCATACAGTGAAGTCATACAGTGATGTCATACAGTGAAGTCATACAGTAATGTCATACAGTGAAGTCATACAGTGAAGTCATACAGTGAAGTCATACAGTAATGTCATACAGTGAAGTCATACAGTGAAGTCATACAGTGATGTCATACAGTACACATGTACACCACTACTTGTCTTGAAGACTAAAACCCTCTCAATGCTGGTTTCTGTGCAGGAGCTCTGTACGATCCTTGGGGGTTTAGCGCTTAGTTATAATTGTGCACAGGAGGAAGCGACATGTCAGTGTGACGTTGGTGTCTCAGGTGAGGGGTTGTGGTCACCCACCTTCCATCTTGGCTAGTTAAATTATTTTTGTATATTGTATGTTATACAATATTATGGCGATTGATTTTTCACCAGTGAATGTACGCAAAAAGTGCGAGCCCTTCTGACCAGCCATGGTGTCAAACTCAAACTCAACGCACCGGCCGTAGCCCACCGAGGTAGGGTGACCCAAAAAGAAAAACGAAAGTTTCTCTCTTTAACTTTAGTAATGTATACAGGAGAAGGGGTTACAGGGTTACTAGCCTCTTGCTCCCGGCATTTTAGTCGCCTCTTATGACACTCATGGCTTACGGAGGAAGAACTCGTTTAAAATTAAGTCCTTTCGAAAATTTTCTCTTATACGTTTAAAAATATATTTTTTAATTTATGTTTATGTAAAAATAAATAATTTTGTACCAAAAGAGTCTTAGAAAACTTACCTAACCTTATTATAACAAGCGCAACTTAATTTAGCCTAATCCAACTAAATATATACTAGAAAAGTGTACAATAATTTAATTATAAACAAATACGTACAATGAAATATATTTTTTTCGTTAATTTCAGAATGATTTTTGCGAAATTATTGCATACACAAATTTTCGCTTATATTATTCGGCAAGAAGAGCGTTGCTATGCAAGCCAAACTCGCAAGTTTTAACTCTTGTCCCGTCTCTGCCAGCCGGCCTATATATACTGGCACCATCTCTCTTTTCTGTCAGTGTGACTTTGTAAATGAAACATCGATGTAAGCTCCTCTCTCTTATGTGCAGGTTATGCGGGTCTTCTTCTTCTACTTCTACTACAACTACTGATGAAATTAAGACACATGTGCGGCGTCTGGTTGTCTTTGTTGTGGACGTTTCGCCATCCAGTGGCTGGCTGGATGGCGAAACATCTACGATGGGGATGCCCGGGTGTTGTGCATGTGTCTTAATTTCATCTTGTCGGTATTATATACAATTCTTGTACCACTACTACTACTACTACTACTACAACCTCCACCTCTTCCTGCCTATATATAGCCGTCCTGCTCCACCTCTGTTAAACACACTCCAAACACATCATCGTAAGACACAGTCGCTTCTCACCTCAAGAAGTGTTCCTTCGATCCCCGTCGGGGAGGGGAACCTATAGTCATCGTACCAGCGCCTGACTTACTCCTTCATGATGCTTGCAAACCGTGTAAGGATCAAACCCAACAGTGGAGTAATAAATGACTCTACTAAACTTGCCCTTGCTGCCGCTGTAAAGACTTGCCTACAAGTTAAATTTACAGCCATCCACTCGACGAAAGACTCATTCATCGTCGTCTGTACTGACGATTATGAAGCCACAAAGCTGATCGCCGACACTTCTATGAAAACCCTCAGAGACCGACAGTTCACCATCTCCCCTTCACCTTTTTTGCTGGCGAAACGTTCCGTTTTCGTCAAACGGCTGGACAAACTCGTCACTTCTTTATCGACTGAGGATCTCAAGACCTCTATCGAGGAACAAAATACCTGGGCGTCGATTGAACTTATCACCAAAATCCCCAACGCCTCTACAATGATCAAGCTAACCTTCTCCAACATCGAGATGGCTACTAGAGCACTGTCTGACGGCCTAGCTATCTCCTACTATCATATCCATCCAAGTCACATAGAACCCGAACGTTTCGCCCACATCTCGCCATGCTGGACCTGCTACTCCTATCACCACTCAACGCCTGACTGTCCTCTGAAAGGGAAGAAGTACTGCACAAACTGCGGTAAAGACGGCCATGACTTCAAGGAATGTTCTACTACCACTACCTCTCCTACCTGCCTCAACTGCAAGGGTACTCACCACACCCTTGCAGCAAAATGCCCTCTACGTAAAGAAGTCCTGTCTAAGAAAATCATTGAAGAAACCAAGAAGAACAACCCTAAATCACCAACATACGCCGCCATTGCAAAAATTCAATCAGATACCACCGAACTCCTTCAA
This sequence comes from Cherax quadricarinatus, assembly GCF_038502225.1. Lineage (NCBI taxonomy): Eukaryota > Metazoa > Arthropoda > Malacostraca > Decapoda > Parastacidae > Cherax > Cherax quadricarinatus. Next base: position 8,323,326 of record NC_091304.1, on the reverse strand, counting down.
GCTACACAACAATCGTCTCCACCCAGCCAGTCCCTCTCTGCTCTTCCTGACGCTGCTCCATCCAAGGTGCTATACTGTATGATGTATGCACACCTTACTAATGCTGCAAACCCTGGCTCATTCAACACAACAATCAATGAACTGTTTCGCCTAAACAACATGCCAAACTTCAACTTTCCAGACTCGCCACCATCACAAGACCTCCTCAAGCTAATTCCAGACATTGTTAACTTCACCTCAACCCCTGGTCCTACTCGTATCTCTGACCAAGACTCTACTCCAGAACCAACACCACCGTCTACT